>NW_027044871.1:170000-192500 GCF_964019385.1 Sycon ciliatum | reverse complement strand
CGTACACAAGCCGCTTCGTAGCAAGTGAGAGGTTGCTGTCAGTGAAAACCGGCCGGCGCAGGGCTCCAAATGCACGTGATGCACCGGCAATGCGCGAGCTGATATCTGGGGTGGATCGGCCATTCGTGTGGAGGAGAGAGCCAAGATAACGGAAACTATCTACACACTCGACCACCTCACCCGCCACGTCCAGGGGCAGCCGGTCTGCTTCCACGAGTCCATATCCAGCAGCCATCACCTTTGTCTTGTCCAGGTTGACTGTCAAGCCGAAAGAATACACTGCATGTATGAATTGGTCAAGGGCACGCTGTGCACCATCATGAGTGGTAGCCAGCAGAGCAGAGTCATCTGCAAATTGACACTCGCGATGGACCTTGCTCTTGTCTGTTGACTTCCGACTGAATAGGAGACTGCCCCCAGGGTTTGTTGCCACAGGAATACCAACGCCAGGAATGTCGGCAACAGCACGATGCCACTGCTGGAAAACGGCCCACATCAACAGATTGAAGAGTACCGGTGCCATGCAGCAACCCTGCCGGAGGCCGTTCTGCACCTCAATTGGTGGCGCATCAACTCCCGGGATCTTCAACGTTGCTGTCATATTGGTGTGGAAAGAGCGTATGATATTATTGAGGCGCTCAGGGACACCTGCCTTCTTGAGGATAATCCATAGGCATTGGGGGCTGACAGAGTCATACGTCTTACCGAGGTCTACGAAGACGCAGAGAAGCTCTACGAATATCGGTACACACACACACACATACACACACACGCGCGCGCGCGCACACTTGTAGACACCAAGGAGCATACAAAGTACCTGACTGTTAGGAACTGGGTGAACAGAGATGCTTGTGTTTGATCCAGGCATTACAGCATGTGCTGGTTTAATCATATGGTTGGCATTAATGAACAGTGGGTGGAAGCAAGCAAGGCCAGTGACAATTGGATTTACCGAAAAGTACAGCGAGAACACCCCATCACCAGGTCCTTCTGTGGTCGGAGCACTTTAAAGCGGCTTACCTGCGTGCCAAAGGATTGCATAGATATCGGCACCAGCTCACTGTCACCAGCAATGGTGGCAAGAGTAGCCGTTGGTCCAGAAGAGTAACCCTTGTCACACGAATCCATTGCATCCTCCTTTGCCATTCCCACATTGTCCTGCCCAAATGTAGCGCCAATGCCTGGCAGGGCGTACTGCAGGCCAGCGACGTCAGAGCTGTTAGAAGTAGTGCCGGTACAGTATGCAGGCATCGCAGATGCAACCTGGACAAGAAACATGCACGATCCCACAGGATAACAACTCGATCAACGGCTGACATTGTTGCACGATGCGGTGTAGTCATCATTTCAAAGTGTGGTCCCTTTCCCTCGCCGCAATATGAAATACGGAAGGGAGAAAGGATCGGGAGATGATGATATGTCTACAAAAAGACATTTATTATACAACAATCTGAAGAGAAGGAAAACACAACTGAAGAGACAAAGCACATGAAGCACGGAAGAATCTCCCAAGCCAAGCAAGCATGCCGTTATGGTGCGAGTTCATACAACTGTGGGTATAAATCTAGTACGGGAGTACATGAACTGCAGGTCACATATGGCACGGGGGAATCCATATACATCAGATGATGGGGGTGGGAGATGATGGGGGTGGGAGATGATGGGGGTGGGAGATGATGGGGGTGGAAGATGATGGGGGTGGGAGATGATGGGGGTGGAATACGTTAGGGGTGGGAGATGATGGGGGTGAGAGATGATAGGGGTGGGAGATGAAAGGGGTGGAAGGGGATAGGGGTGGGAGAGGGGAGGGGCTGCAGAAATGCATCGCTCTCCTACATGAGAGTGGAATACGAGCGAGATAGTTCACCTCACAACATGCAGAACCATGTAAAATGTACGTTCCAGACGCACTCTAAACTTTACAACACCTGCAACAACCCTCTGGGTGTTTCTAAACTGTTGTGACTTAGTCCCCTATTGTCGGTGGCCATGACCAGATGGAACTGCTCAGGACTGATATCTCATAGTCCCTAGCACGACATGCACTTGAGGGCTGATACTACACTAGCAGCCTACTTTATGCATATCACGGTGGTCAAACAATTCCCTACCTGGTTTAGTCCAGCAAACTGGTTGGTAGCTCGTTGGTATTGCTCCGTTGGTTGCTGGTATTGTCGCTGCTGCTGTTGCTGATGCCGCAGCCACTGCTGTACACGCGGCTGTTGCTGCTGCTGTTGCAGTTGTTGTTGCTGCTGCTCCGCCTGCAGTTGTTGTAGCTGCTGCTGTTGCAGTTGTTGTTGCTGCTGCAATTGCTGCTGCTGTTGCAGTTGCGGCTGCTGCTGCTCCAGTTGTTGCGCTTGATATTGTTGCAACTGTGGATGTTGCAGCGCTGCACCATCAAATGACTGTTCCACTGCAGGCTGAGCACCTGGAAACAGTCCATTGGACCTGTTCACTTCCGCGAAACTTTGATTTGACATGTAGCCACGCTAAAACAACAGCAACACCAGCATAAACACTTTTTTTCAAAATTCAAGTTTTTGAGTTCCTCTTATACGGACAGAGGGAAGCAGCAACAGACACTCCTCTCTTCCCTCTTTTATGAGAGTTATCTAATGCACATGCGTAAAATATGTGTACTTGGCACGCTGTCAGCACCGGCACGCCTGCAGCCTGTCAGTTTGTACCCCCTCCCCTCTCTTTCTCCTTCTCTTTTTCTTTCTGCCTGTTTGCGAGTCTCTCTCCCTCTCTTTCTCGCTCTCTTTCTCGCTCTCTTTCTCGCTCTCTTTCTCGCTCTCTTCCCCCCCCCTTCTCTCTCTCTCTCTCTCTCTCTCTCTCTCTCTCTCTCTCTCTCTCTCTCTTTCTCTCTCTTTCTCTCTCTCTCTCTCTCTCTCTCTCTCTCTCTCTCTCTCTCTCTCTCTCTCTCTCTCTCTGTCGCTCTCTTTGTCGCTCTCTTTCCTCTCTCTCTCTCTCTCTCTCTCTCTCTCTCTCTCTCTCTCTCTCTCTCTCTCTCTCTCTCTATTTCCCTCTCTCTCTATGTCGCTCTCTTTGTTGCTCTCTTTCCTCTATCTCTCTCTCTCTCTCTCTCTCTCTCTCTCTCTCTCTCTCTCTCTCTCTCTCCCTCTCTTTCTCTCTCTCTCTCCCGCTCTCTCTCTCTCTCTCTCTCTCTCTCTCTCTCTCTCTCTCTCTCTCTCTCTCTCTCCCTCTTTCTCCTTCTCTCTACATCTCTCTCCCTCTCAATTTCCGAGAGCCAGTGAAAACCGCCCTCATGAATAAAATACTTGACAAGCACTGAATACTGTAATTTCACACACTTATAGTGGAAGGAAAAAAATTGGAGGCGTATCTAATTTCGAAAGAAAAGGTGACAGCACCGAAGCAATCCACATAGTCAAGTAAGCCAATTTGGTAACCGAAAGTTTTCGCTCCCTTCTCATCACGGTTAAGTACAGGGAATAATGGAAAATGTCAAAATACAGCAAAAAAAGTCGGAAAGGCAAAGAGGTGCAAAGCTTTTAAAGCAATGCCAGGGACACCGACTCGAAGAGTTACTCACAGCCAGGTGAGGATGCGTACTGGAGGAGACGAGCAGGCGGCGATTAGCCCTTTCCCAAAGGTGCTCTTTTAATTCGCACTAAGTGCTTTTCGCGTCCCTCAAAATATGCTGAAAAAGTGCTCTTTTTTCAGTGTAAACAGGCAAAAAGTGCTCTTTTTTCAGTGAAGCATAGCCGTGATACTTGTTCAGATATGAACCCAAGCTGAGAAATGAATACGCACTCTTCCATTAATGGGTCCGCGAAAGGCAAAACAGGAAATAAAGTTCAAAAAACCCACTTTTTACAGCATTGTGTACACCGGGTACAAGCGTCACCAACTTGTTGCCCCGAAAAAAGCGGCGTGCCAAGGCCCATCGTCCATCGAGCACTCGGAAACTGTGATCGCATGCATGAGCAAACAGATTTTACCACTTTTTCAGCTAAAAAAGCTCAAAAAAGGCGACATTCACCAAAAACGCAATAAAGGGCGAAAGAAACGGGCTTTTCCAAAAAGGGCGAAAAAGGGCGAAAAAAGGGCGAGCACCTTTGGGAAAGGGCTAGCGGCGATACCGGAAGTGACAACGAGCGTAAGTGGGAGGAAGCGTGGAAGACCACCACGAAAGCCACTAATCCAGACAACGGACGAATCAGACACTGGACGAGTGACCAGGTGGTGTGGTGGAAGGGACGAGTCAGGACCTGCGGCATCGGAAGTGACTGCAAGGCGACTGCCCAGTGGAAAGGACGGGTCAAGAGCTGCGACATTGGAGGTGACGAAAAAGACGCGACATTCCAACAATCAGCAATCGGCTATCAAGAGTCATCTGTCCGTTAGTGATAGTTGTCGTGAGTTGTACAGAGATGATGTTTTCTCCGTTTTGGCCCGTGGTAGATCAGTATTACATTTGTCTGTTTTGGAAGCGTTATATATCCGTACGTTGTGCCCTGAACTATGTGTTCAGAAGGAAAATGTTTTGTCACTGCAGTTGTTTGGCGCTACTCCTCGTGAAAGTGTCAGGAATGCTTCTCCTCGCTAATGTTTTCATTATGTTTTAGTCATTCCTTCACCTTCACCCTGTGTTTGACCTGTTCTACTGAATTTAATTTTTTCCACACGTATAGCGTGAGGTTTTCGATCTTTGCTTTTGCTGTACCTCTATAAATTGCTGTATTTTGACATTTTTCCATTATTCCCCGTACTTACCCATGATGAGAAGGGAGCGAAAAGGTTCGGTCACCAAATTAGCTTACTTATCGTGTACTTTTTACTTTCGTTACTTTCGATCCATCTCTTTCATATCTAACATATTAATAGCTGCACATCCACCAGCACATTACCCCGGAATTAGACACTCCTTCTCCGTACTTCACAAATTCCAATAGCCGCACGAGCACCGAGTCGCATCATCCAGTAGGGGACTGCTTACTAGTGTGTACCCCTAAAATTTCTGTTGGCCTAGCACTCAATCTGTGGACAGAACTGTTTCCTCCTTTGTTGACTCATCAGCGCAGCACAGAGAAAATGAGGCCGAACCTGATAGCAACAGGTTGACGTAACATGTTCTTTTCGGGCCTCTTTGAGCACCTGAAATTTCTGAAAAATTATACCAACGAGTACCGTCTTGCAGTCTTCGGCATTTCAACACTTCACACTTCACAGCCTGCACCTTTCAGAGCCCTTGCACGAACGTAACACTATAATAGTGTAGTCCAGAGGTTGAGGCTCAAAGCAAGACAACCTTATGGCATGTCCTTCCGCTGTCACACGAAGGAGCGGACGGAGCACTCCAGAAGTCATTATAGAAACCCCATAGGGGCATGTGCATGCACACTTGTGACCGTAAGTATCCACATCAGGACACGTGCTTACAGTTACACACTTGTGCCTAAGCCACAACCAACAACGACATAATGTAAGCCTTGTTTGGTAGATTACCATGTTCATCGGTTCATTCGGTTGTCAGGGGCACTGTTTTCGACACAGTGCGCATTCCGCCTGGTAACATGCTGTCAACCGATCAAGATAAACATGGCCCATACTAATTGATACTCTCGGAAGGCAACTAACTGTCTTGAACCATACTCAGATTTACTTCGATGACCATTCAGAAGAATACCATCACAAGCAGAACTCTGGAAATCACAACTACGCCTTCGCTCCAATGAACTACTGTATAGCAGGAAATTTTCGGACAAAGCCGAATTTCGACCTTCCGTACGGATTATATTTTCGCACAGTGCTAGCTATGCTGCATGCTAAATTCACGTGTTCGCAAGCAGTATGCATGCTATAATGTACATAATTTCACATGAACAAATTGTAGCACGGAATTCATTTTAGTACAAAAGAGGCCGTGAACGAAATCGTACGAAAATAAATTCCGTCCGAAAATTCCCTGCTATACAGTATATAGCAGCAAAGCACCGCAGCTTCCAATCAGCAAGAGCGGCGGCCACATCTAACACCTTGCCTCTACACCAACACTTAGCACATAGAATGATGTAGATAAGAAGAGCGCGTGTTGACGAATAAGGTGCTAAGTGCTAGGGTAGAAACAAAGCGCTAGACGTGGCGCGTACAGGTAATAATGTAGCAGAGCGTGGAGAGGAAAACTGTTCAGTAACATTCAAAGAAGCAGAACGAGAACGAATAATACATCAATTGAGGCTACCTTCGAAACATTTTCCTCTTCCTTGATATGAGACAACCTGACCAGATCGAAACAAAACAAAATAAACAGTACCTTACTAGCTCCACCACTAAGAAGCCAACATCGTGCACATAGCAAAGCAAGTCCAGGTCGCTAGACAGCAGGTCCCCCGCAGCGGCGGCCCAAGCAGCTGGGTAAAGATATAGCAATACCGCTGACTTATAATAATAAGAAGATAGAGGGCATGCAATGATTAGCAGAAGACAGACAGCAGAAAAGCTAGAGTGTCCACATTAGTCCATCACTCTGGCGCATACTCCAGTGGGCACAAGCGGTTGATGGGTCGCACAAGAGTACGATCACCCTCCTGCACCTTCGCAACACGTACTCGTTCATCCTTCCCGGGGTAGGCTTCCAGAACCCGAGCCAATGGCCATTTACGCCTAGCGGTGTATGGTGACAGCAACAGCATGACATCACCAACCTTCACGTTCCGTTGGTCTGCCGTCCATTTGACCAGCTTGCTGAGCTGAGGCAGCCACTCCTGGATCCAGCGACGCCAGACATGCCCCAGCAGCTCCTGAATGCGTTGCTATCGCTGACGAGGATGGTCTGACTCCGGTAGGACGACTTCTCCAAGTCTCCCGTTCAGAAAATGATTCGGGGTGAGGGGCAAGTTGTCATTGGGGTTGACTGATATGGCAGTGATCGGGCGAGAGTTGATCAGATCCTCTGCTCCGGCAAAGGCGTTCAGCAGATCCTCGTCGGTGATGTCATTGCCAGACAGAATGTGGTAAAAAGCACGTTTGGCTGCATTCACCATAATCTCGAGCACGCCACCGAAATGAGGTGCTGCTGGATGGTTGAACGACCAGGACACACCATGATGTGCGGTGCCCGTCTGGACTTTGGCTTGGTCAATGTTGCGAATGACGTCCTTCAGCTCCCGAACTGCACCAACAAAGTTGGTGCCATTGTCCGATATGACTTGATCGGGAAGGCCGCGCTGGCTCACGAACCAGAAGAAGCAGTTGATGAAACTAGATGTGTCGAGTGAGAATGCGAGCTCCAAGTGTACAGCGCGCGTCTCCAGACACGTGAATACACATAGATAGCGTTTGATTCTGGCCTGACCGCGTCCCAGCATGGTGAGGAAGGGGCCGGCGTAGTCGACGTCCACGCGACTGAACGCACGGTGAGAGGGCACAACCCGACTGAACGGCAACGGTGCCATTCGCTGCCCCACTGGCTTGCTCCAGTACCGGCGACAGACTGCGCACTCCTGTTCCCACTCGTGGACGGCCTCCCGTGCGGCGATGACCAAATAGCGGGCGGCCAGCGCAAACAATGTTGCGTTCGTCCCCGCAGCGTGCTTGCCCTTCTCGTGTTGGAACCTGAGGAGCATCTTGGTCACGGCATGCTTCCGCGGCAGGTTAATCGGATGGACAGCGTCTCATGGCAGGAACTCCGCATACTGCAAGCGCCCTTCACAGCGAAGAACGCCGTCGTCGTCAAGAAATGGATAATTATAGCTTGGCCAGCTTACTGGTAGCATGTACTGCTTTGCAATTCCTCAGGAGGACTATCTCAGCAGCGAACGCATCACGCTGCGTGTTCCGAACGACGTCCAGCTCTGCGTCAGCCAACTCAATCAGGGTGAGCTCTCCTGCCAGGCGATCCTCTGCCGCTGCACGGCAGTTCGAGATGAAGCGCCGGACCCATGTGAGCGTACGGGTGGTCTTCTGCCAGTCTAGCCACTTTGCTGGGTCAATGATGCAATCCTGCTCGAGTGGTGCATCGTGGGCACTTTGAATGTCTGCATGATACGTTTGCATGTCCCGCGAGGCAAACCTTTGACCTCCTGCCGAACGTCGGAGTTGGGCTGAAGCGTAGGGCTGGCAGGCTATGGCTCACCAGTTGACAGGAATGCCGGCCCAGTCCACCATAAGTCCGATGATGTCAGCACGGCTGCAGTACACCCACGAGAGACAAGATCTGCGGGGTTCTGGTCAGTGTTCACATGCCGCCATTGCTCTGGTTGTGTGAGACGACGATTCTCGGAGACGCGATTGGCCACGAATGTCTTGAACTGCCGACTGTGACCATGGATCCACCAGAGGGCGTTCATGCTGTCAGACCACAGATAGACATCCTGCATCTCGAGAGCACAGCTGACGACGGCTGCCAAACGGACTGCCATGACGGCGGCTATCAGCTCTAGCCGTGGGATGCTCACCGCTTCCAGCGGGGCGATTTTACACTTAGCTGCAACCAGCCGGCATGTAGCTCCACTGGGGTCCTTGGAAATGATGTAGACGACAGCAACCATTGCCTTCTCGGAAGCATCTGCGAATACGTGCAGCGACGACACACCGTCAGCTGCCATGCGTAGCGTCTGCAGATCCCGAGCATCAGCAATCCACTCCTTCACCATCCTGTCCACAGAGGGCTCCAGTGGGTCGTTCCAGGTCGTGCCTCACAACCACAGTTCCTGGATGAGCATCTTGCCTCGGATGATGTATGGCGCCAGCAGACCCAGCGGGTCAAAGACGGATGCTACCCGTTGCAGCACGCTCCGCTTGCTGAACTCCTGGCCCGAATCCGGTGGGATGGCAAAACTGAAAGCGTCGCTGGCAGCTGACTACGAGATGCCTAGCGTCTTCACTCTTGGCAGCCCCCCTGGTGACAGGTCGATGGAGCGTCGATGTTCTGACTCAGGTATCACTGCCAGAAGCTCAGTCGAGTTTGAGAGCCACTTCGTCGGGTGCATGTCGGCCGACTCCCACACCTTCACAAGAGACTTGGAGAGTGCGATGCCATTTGCGACGGTTGGCACGGAATCAAGCGTGTCGCCCATGTAGGTGGACTTGTTGACTGCCTCAGCCGCATGTTCATCCGTACTGGTGAGCACCCTCGCATGCTCCTGGGAGACGAACTGAGCGAGGAATGGTGATGAGGCGAGTCCGAATACCACACGCTGGAACTCATACACTGCAGGCTGCGCATCGGCATCACAGTTGCGCCATAGGAATCGTTGGTATGGCCGGTCGGATTTGTGCACACCAATCTGCAGGTACATCTGCTTGATGTCACAGGCAATGGTAACAGGATGCTTGCGGAACCGCAGGAGCACGTCGCAGATGTCCCGTTGCAGCTTCGGCCCCTTGTTCAGGAAGTCGTTCACTCCGACGCCTTGGAACTGCGCCGACCAATCGAACACAATCCTCACTTTCGTTGTCTGCTTGTCCAGACGGACCACCGGAAAGTGAGACAGGTACCAGATGCTGTATGGTTGTGGCTCCTCCTTCGGCACTCGGCGGATGTAGCCCTTCGCCAAGTACTCTTGGATGATAGCGCTGTACATGGTACCCAGACCGTCCGTTAGCAGCAGCTTCCGCTCGGTGCCAATCAATCGTTTGCGTGCCATGGCGAAGTTGTCGGGCAGGACCGGTTGTGTTATCTTCCTTGGAAGGCCCACAAGATACCGACCGTCGCTGAACGCCAGGGATTCCCGTGTCTGTGTGAGCAGTTTCTCCTCCACCTGTGACACGGTTAACTCCTCGACGTCCCAGAAGCGACGCAGCAGCTGGCTGATATCATTGCCGCCGAGCTGCAGCTGCACATGGTACGCATACCCCATACACAAACTGCCTGGGCTCGCCTGTACCGGCACTACACAGGTCCATCCTAGCGGTGTGAGCCGTGCGACTGGTTCACCAGGCTTACCAGTCACCTCGTGCAAGGACTGGTGGCCTACGACACAGTCCAGGCCAAGAAGAACGTCGACCCGGTCAGGCTTGGCGGTGGAAGGGAGACGGATCCCTTTGAGATGTGGCCACGTCGATGCACCGCGGCGCCAGTTGACGGCCTTCAGGCATCCTGTTGGGTGCCGCACTGTCCAAGCATGGAGGTTTGTGCTGAACACGCCGTTGACACTTGCTACGCTGCACGACACATGCACCGACTGAAATGTACACGGTGTTCCGTCCAACGTGTTGACCGTGATTCTCTGCAACTCTCCGTACAGACCGAGTTCGTGTGCTACACCCTCAATGATGTAGCTCATGGTGCTGCCATCATCCAACAGCGCATTGACGTGAATGCTTGTGTCGCCGTGCTTGATGGTGACCGGTATCGTACTCAGGCTGATGGCCACACCGGTGCTCTGGGAGGCGTAGCACTCCTCTTCCGTGGACTGAGAACCCTCCGTGACGACGGAGCAGAATGTCTGCTGCTCTGTTTGGCTGGACGACTGTTGGGTGCTAGCTGTGTTTGGCGGAGCGCGTCCTGCCCGATGTCCTGAGACAGAGTTCGCCGCTGGTGTCTGTGTGGACGGGCGTGCCACGCTGCTAGACACAGGACCTCTGCTCTGTGTGCCGTGCAAAAAGCGGAGATGGAGCTTCATGCACCCGTCCAAACCACATGGCCGACTCCACGTGCAGTCACATCCACTGTGGCCAACATCCAGGCAGCGGAAACACACACCTGAATCCTTGGGAATGCGCCATCGCTTGTTCACTGTCGCAGCTTTGAAGGATAGGCACTGCCACAGCTTGTGTTCACCTTGGCACACGATGCACTTTTGTGAGTTGGCTGCCGGCTTGCTGCTGGTCACGAACGTGCTTGGTCGAGGCAACCGGTGGACCTTTGTTGGCTGTGGCGGCTCTGCCTTACTCACGGGACTCAAGCCAGCTTTCGTCTCCGCAGCGGAGACCATGAACTCGGCCTCTAGGGTACAGTACTCAAGCACCTCTTCTACCGACTCAGCCTTAGCTTATTCATGCCGCCACCGGTGGTAACGGGTGATCAGCTGCTCGTCCAGCTTCTTGAGTAGAGTCAGGTAGAAGGTTCCGGCCGCCAGCTCAGTAGCTCGGCCTGAGTCCTTCAAGTTGATGACGGTGACGGCCAGCAGTTCCGAGAACCGCTCCAGGTCTTTCGGGTGCTCCTTCCGCACGGGTTTGAGGGCCTCAATTCTCTCCAAATGGATGGCAACTCGGCGCCTCTCTCCGCCATACTTTCGGTGTAGCAGTGCCCTGGCTGCGTCATACGCGGCCATGGAGTACCCGAATGAGTCGATGGCTTTCAACGGCTCACCCTGGACATACTGTCTCAGTCGAAGCATCTTGCATTCCGCGGGTAGCGGTGCCTTGTCCACATAGGTGGAAAAAGCTGCCCACCATGACTCGAAGCGCCGTTTATCGCCATCGAATGTGGGTATTGTGATCTTCTTCATGCTCGTCCATGGCCCGGTGTCGCCTGCTAGTGGTCGTCCACCCGTCAGTGGAGGTTGATACACATTGCTGCTCGAGGACCCAGTCGGTTGGCGAGCCATGGGTGTGTTGGGGGCTGTCACAGCGGGGACGACCGTTGATGCACCTCCAGCTGCACCCCCAGCTGCAGAGACCGTTCTAGGGGGTAAGACCACACTCGCTGCTGGTCTCAATCTGGATTGAGTGCTGGCAGTGGACTGGTAGCTCTGACTAAACTGAACAGACTTCTTGGTCAGCTGGGCCTTTCCCTGTGTGGTGTTGCTGACGCTGCTCCTCTTGGTGGGCTGACTGACTGTACCTGGCATAGTACTACTGGCAGTACCAGCATTAGCACTGGCCACTGGCACACTGCTACCACTGGACCGGTCACTGGCGCTGATGCACTGCCATTGCTGGTCTGATCAGCACTAGAGGTTACTGATACCAGACCACTGGAGGCTGAGCAGGCTTGTCTCATCAGTTCAAAGTGCTGCTCTGCACCTGAGGCTACATTACTAGTACTGGCAGTAGATGGCGGTGTTGGAACCAGGGGTGGACTTGTGACACCTTGACTCTCATGAAAGGCCAAGGCACTTAGGCTACTAGGAGAAGTCTCCATGCCAGATTCCACTAGCCCAGAGCCAGCAGACACAGAGTACAGCATTGACCTGGCCCTAAACTGGCCAAAGACAGACCGCTTCGTATCAATGCCCTGATCACCCACCTCCGTTAAGTGATCTGGCGTCATCAATGGAGCTGAGTACCCCGCCGTCGAGTACCGGCTGTATCCCAAGTCATGACCAGCTCCAAACCGCCCGCCAACACTAGCGCTATTCATGGCTTCTTCCATAGGTCTGTTCACAGCTGCGCTGTACTTCTCCTCAAACTCTTCCAGCTCCGCAACCAGCTTCCTCCGTTTCGACAGGTCTCCGTCTCCAGAACACAGTCCCAGGAGATCGCCCACGATGCCTATTGCACCAGAGTACGCGTGTTTCAGATCTCCAAGCTCGTCATCACCAATCCCCTCTCCGTTCACTATCCGATTCAGCACACGACTTCGAATGTTGGTGAAATTGGCTTTGGCATCGATCTTCATCGTTCTCAGGCATTCTTCGCTGAACGCCGGTTCTTCATCATCATATTCGTGTTCTTCGTCATCAACATCGGAAACTCCAAAATCCTTCACCGTGCCCTCTGACTGCTGAATGCTGCTTGAACCGCCACTACGGGGACCTGCTGTGCGTCCGCCAAACCTACTTGGTCGGTTCCTTGCAGACTCTCGTCACTTGCCACTGACAAAGAACTCTTTGTTTCCTTCACCGTGCCCTCTGACTGCTGAATGCTGCTTGATCCGCCACTACGGGGGACCCGCTGTCCGTTGGTTGGTTGGTTGGATATATTTTAAGTCGTACAACAAACAGACATATCTGCCTCCTTATATGAAGACGACTTCTGGCAGTAAAACATTTAAAAAGGAAAAAGAGAAAAAAAGAAATGATATGATAAGATAAAGCATGTATAGACTGAGCATACAGCTAGCCTCGGCATGTATCAGAGCATCAGGATTACTAGTAGTGAGTACTAGTAGTAGTACTCAAGACAGGGGAGGGGGGTTGCTGTTCACGCTACAGTAAGACAATACACGTGTAACACACCCTTGAACTGGAGGGGGACGTGATGTTTTTCGCATCAGGTGGAAGATTTTTCCAAACGCGTGCAGCAGAAAGAGACACGGGATGAGTTCTGGCTGGAAGCTGCAGCAGATGTTGTTGGGAGCCGCACGTTTGGCCAGCGCTAGTCGGAGTGACAAAGTCTCCAAATAATCCGCCAAACCTACGTCCTTGGTCCATTCCTTGCAGACTCTCGTCACTTGCCACTTACAAAGAACTCTTTGTTTCCGCCATGGTTGACATTCAAAACCATCCGCTTTGCTACAAAATAATGTGGCTCATAAACCCAGAGATACTCTCGGAAAGCAACTAATAGGGTCCAGCGAATAATGCTCCGAAAATGTTCGTATAATACTGTTGAATACGAGAAAGGACGACTGACGACATATTAACCAGACATTACGACGGGAACAGGTAGGTTGGTGGAACGACATTTATTAGAGACGGGACAAGAGACCAAGACGAACGAAACGACTACATGGTGATTATTGAAGTGTGAGAAAAGAGAGCAAGTCTGCACGGCAAGATAAAGGGCCTGGGTAGTTATGGCAATTATGGGCGAGCAAGTAGCTACCCAGGCCAACGGAACAAAAGGTGAGTACGCGAGTGCATGCAGGCCAGCTAGAAAAGGTACGGGAGGAGGTACCTAACAATACTAATCATAATGCTCCAAAATCTACGTCATAATGCTGATTTTAAGACTTCAACGAGGGCTATAATGCTCTTGGTTTGGGTCAAAAAGGAAGAATGGCTGCACATATTCAATCTGCGCTAAATCCGGCGCAATATTTTCCACAAGCTCCACCAACTTGTAGCACTATAAGACATAATCCATTTGCCAGTGGCTGCTCTCCATTGCAGCTTTGACACAGGCCTATGGCTGAATAGTGTATAATAATCATAATACTATCCCGGCATTATCCAGGGAGTGACAGGTACTTAGGGATCATTGGGATGAGGCAACTAGTAGTCCTGCCTGCAGACAAGCTATCACTGCATTGGTTCTGTGAAAATCTTTTCATCTGAAACAGCAGATATTAGGCTAATCTTGGATCCAGATCCCTTCCATTTGCGGTGAGCGTGAAAAAATGTGGCCAGATTATTTTGCTGCTCTACTGCCTTTGCTTGTATAGTCTTCTTCTCCTTGTGTCGTTGCATAGACAACTGGGTGGCAACATTGACAAGAAAACTCTTCTTTTTTGATATAACTTGACTCAGTGACTGCTGTCTTGGGAGTACAGCTGTCCACATCTACTAACTGTACGTGTTTCATCAGGAAACTCAGGCGCAGGCTTGAGCAAAGAGTTAATTTGAAGCTACACGTTTTGGTCTATCGCTGCTTGTCATCAATTGCTAGCCCCCTCCTTCAATCACTGTTTCTCCTGCATTCAGTTGGCCCGCACACAAATGCTCGTACTCGTGGCCAGGATACAGCTGCCTTAGAATTACCTGATGTAACTGTTACATATTGGGTATGGACTGCGCTCAGTTTCTTTTCTGGCGGCAGGTCGGTGGAACACTCTTCCTCCAAACTGTCGTCAGGCACAATCTGCTGGTACTTTTGCTCACCTCACAAAGATTCACCTAGGGTTCCCTGTAACAAGACCATGCCTGTTGGGACTCCCCTAGTCAAATAATAAACACTACTACTACTACTACTACTACTACTACTACTACTACTACTACTACTACTACTACTACTACTACTACTACTACTACTACTACTACTACTACTACTACTACTACTACTACTAATACTACTACTACTACTACTACTACTACTACTACTACTACTACTACTACTGCTACTACTACTACTACTACTACTACTACTACTACTACTGAAAACGTTGACTTTATTTGATAACAAACTGGGTGCCGGAATGAAGAATTCAAAAAACGGAAGCAAAGAAGGCAATGATGACAAATCCAATCAAGTATATCGTAGATAGGAAAATCAAATCAAATAAATCGGAAAATCCAATAAGAAAATATAATAAAAGAATCAAGTCAACTATCGAATACCAAAACAAAGAGTAAACCCGCATCCGCAAACACAATCAAAGCAGCACCGTTTACCCAACTCATCCAACAACCCAGACAAGAGAAAACCAGATAAGGTACACAAAGAAAACGGGCAAGTCAACCATCAAATCATGACCAACATATAATAGCAAAATTGCTACAACAAAAATACAGACAATATCATGAAACAGTTAGGTCAGGCATGCTAAACAGCCAGGTGGGCACGGGCCCTACACTCCGCCACAAAACTACTACTACTACTACTACTACTACTACTACTACTACTACTACTACTACTACTACTACTACTACTACTACTACTACTACTACTACTACTACTACTACTACTACTACTACTACTACTACTACTACTACTACTACTACTACTACTACTACTACTACTACTACTACTACTACTACTACTACTACTACTACTACTACTACTACTACTACTACTACTACTACTACTACTACTACTACTACTACTACTACTACTACTAGGCTGCTGCAGAGTGCTCATAATGACTTCGTGCTGAATAAATCAGAAATTCTAGTTCTTTTCGAGCCAGTTCGTCGGAACAACATGCATCTCTTTCTGCTTGTAGCTGCTCTTTCAGCCTGGTCCAAATTTATCAAAGGATCGGCATCTACTTCAGTCTCGCCACTAGCCTAGTGACGCTATCCTCAGAGCTGGAAGTACAACGAGAAACTTCTCTTCGGCTTTTCCATACTCACTTCGCCTCCATGATGTTTTCGACAAATCCTTGTTCCGAATTCTTGCAACAGCTTTGGTTGGGCGCGTGTGGATATTCATTGACCTGAATACATGCATGTGGTCATTGCTACATCAAGTGCTAAAAAGTGCTACGTGTCTACACCAAGCGATCCATGATCCAGTAACCTTGTAACACGAGGAGAGGTGCACCTACATGTGACTCATCATTTTAGCCGATTGTTGCCAAAAAGATGATGGGATTTCCCGATATTATCCACTATGAAAGTCCAAATGCCGCTCAAATCTCACAGGATGCTCGTTTTTTTCCTTTTTAATGCTCCGCAATGCTCTGATGCTCGGATAGTCCCATAATGCCGATTATAATGCCGGCATTATCCGCTGGACCCTAGCAACTTACTGTCTTGAACCATACTCAGATTTACTTCGATGACCATTCAGAAGAATACCATTACAAGCAGAAGTCTGGAAAAACACAACTACGCCTTCGCTCCAAAGAACTATAATTATAGCAGCAAAGCAACGCAGCTTCCAATCGGCAAGAGCGGCGGCCACATCTAACACCTTGCCTCTACACCAACACTTAGCACATAGATGTAGATAAGAAGAGCGCATGTTGACGAATAAGGTGCTCAGTGCTAGGGTAGAAATAAGGAGCTAGACGTGGCGCATACAGGTAATGATGTAGCAGAGTGTGGAGAGGAAAACTGTTCAGTAACATTCATGCAGAACGAGAACGAAAAATACATCAATTGAGGCTACCTCCGTAACACTAATACTACATGGAAATCCAGTCGATTGACCAGGGCCGGCGCCCTCATGGCCACAGCGCGTACAGATCGCTGCGTGCAGTGCACAATCATGTTGATCCGATGCGACCAGCGGGCTACAGCGCATAAAATGAATGTGCGTGCCGCTTATCCACGGCTGCATGGCCAGCGCCCTGGGGCTGCTAGACGTGCGACCGGATTTCCATGTCGACGACAGTACATGGCAATAACTGTGCAGATAACAAGCAGCGCAACAAAAGTACCTGTCGCCGGCAGCGTGCACATGCCGCAAGTCTTCAGCTATGCAGTTCAATTCTGAAAAGCACCAGCTACGTTCTGGGGTGAATTAATCCGTCCTTCACTATTGCCCACCTGACCTTAGATTTGGCCTTCTGGTGCCAGTATACAAACGAGGAAAACCTATGGGTGCACCGAAAAGTTACAGACCGGTCATGCTGCTATCAGTTGTTCGCAAGGTGCTGACCCGCATCATCACCATGCGTTCACAACAATCTACCACCTCATATGTACGTGAAAGTCAGGCAGGCTTTACACCCGGACGCTCCACGGCCGCCGGAGTTTTCGTGTCATATGCGAACGTGCACTACTTGGTGACTGGAAATACTCTCCCGCACTATTAGACTTCAGCGGAGCATTAAATTTTGATATCATTGTCCGTGAGAAGGCTTTGGCGCGGTTTTCAGACTCTGGAGCTGCCACTGATGTCGTTGTCACTCAGATTTCGGACACGATGGTGAGAGTGAAGCTCAGTTCTCATCTGGGCAAAGCATTTGCTACAAATATCGGAGTAGTGCAGGGGGATCCGCTCACTCCCATCAGGTACAATGTGTATGCTGAAGGAGCCATGCCCACCTTGATCCTATGCTATCGCGCTTATCTCTACCAGCACCAACCACCCAATATGCAGACGACACAATAATCCATGACACGGAGAGGCGAGAAGTCGAGGAGATGGTGGAGAAATCAAGTGAAAAATTCAAAGACGATATTAAACCTAATGTTTTAAAATATTCAGAAAACACAATATTTTTATAATAATAACTAAAGCCGACTCCTCTTGGCGATCTGTCAAGCTGCTTGGCTCTTTTTTAGGGTCCGCAGAGGATATTTAGGCAAGAATAGGTGCTGCGAATAGAGCGTTTGGCTCCATTTCGTGGAAGCGTCTTAAACTGAGCTCCAGACTTTGTATGTTCTCTGCCCTCATTCTGCCTATCCTGTTGTATAACTGCGGACTGTTGGCACTGACACAGCAACTCAGTAATCGGCTGGACGCATGGCACCGCAGAAAATTGCGGTACCTGCTTGGTGTGGTGCACCCTCACCACATGTCGAATGCTACGGTGTACGCCTCAATGCGACAAGACCCAGTCATCACTACCTGTCGCAGACGTCGGCTGCTCTGGCTGGGCCATATTGTTCGCGAGGGACGTAACTCAGCATCATACCAAGCACTGGAGATGGCAATTAATACCCGGGACATCAAGCGCCCACGTGGCCGACCCCATCTCAGATGGATTGACAATATTAAAATTGATCTAAAGCACACCAATATTGATATTTCTGACTGTTTTGAACTGGCTCTAGACAAGAAAAAATGGCTGTTGCTTGTGGAAAAATGTGCTGCGCTTGCGTAGGTGTTCTTACTGCGATACGTTCTAACAATAATGAGATGCCTTTTGTTGGCTCTTCTGCCTGGATTTCGTTGACAGATGCGTTAAGCCCATGGATCCTTCCATGAGTGACATGCGAACTGTAACTATTATATTATTCAAACGGGATGACGACCCAATAAAATGACGGCGAAGGCTTAGCCTAGAAGTGGCTATGGAAGAACATAGTAAAGGCTATGGAAGCACATAGTAAGAGAATAGGATACTAATAACTGGGAGTAAACGGGGGGGGGGGGAAAGAGAGAGAGAATACGATGTATCTGTGATACTACGCGAGGACTACTGAACTGCACGGGAAGGGAGAGAAGAGCTATCAGCAGCAACTCGAACTACCCCCTACAGGCGTATGGTACACATGCATACTTAAACTCAGGTAGACGGGTAATTGTGCGGACCTCACCAGGGAGAGCGTTCCACAGCAGAGCACCAGCAACAGAAAATCTCCGCTGACCGCGGCGGCAACGGTTTGCCTGGCTTAGTAGGCCATTTGACTGCTGATGGCGGGTAGGGGTGCCTCGTGCCGGGGTCAGAATTGGTGGTCAATTCACATGGCTTCGCCAATTGTGTGGATTGGACAGTTATCTGGTGCAAGTCTTGATCTGTCTCAATTAGATCTTGTTCGCTATCGTTGCTATATTGAGAAAATCTGTGGGTGCACATCCAGTGCATTTGCAGATTTCCGTGCTTCTCTTGCGACGGGCGTATACATGGTACATGGTATGGTACATTTTGTACATGTCCATGCAAATCTACATGATCGTACTTACGTCACGACTACTTCGAGGAGAATCTTCATGCTGTTTTGACCCGCTAACTTTTCACACTCGTAGCATGATGTGTATGTCCCTCAATTCTTTGCCCATATGAATTGCTGTCATAGTCAGTTTTGTTCCTTTATTCCCTGTAAGAGCCTATGAAGAGAAGGGAAGGAAATCGTTCGTTTTTAAATTTCCTAAGTGTTCGTTTGGACTGGTGTGGATTGCGGAGATGCATGTATCAGTGTACAGCATTGAAGAATTGGAGACGCTTCCAATTTGTTCTACAATTCTGAAGAAACTCTGAAACAAATGATTATTCGGCTGCAGTCGAGCGTCTAAAATTCGAAGAATGTGAATCGATGACCAGTCCTTGGCTACAGATTAACATGAAAGTGCAACACAGCTAGTACAGGGCTGTTGATTTGATTTGCGACCCAACAAGGCAACAACAGGACGAACGCTGGAAATACAATGGGCATGTACATGTACAGTATTAGAACAGAACAACAAGGACAGTCAAGGCTTGTTTGCTGCCTGATGATTGCGAGAGCATGAAACATGAAGTCGCAGCAAACAAGCCTTGATTGTTCTTGTTGTTCTGTTCTGTATTACGCTCTGCCTCCGCGGTGTTGAGCACTGTCAGCACACTGGGTACACCCTCCGGTGTACAGTATTAGATAAACCTTGTTTTAGTTCACACATGTTGTTGGTATGACAGTAGTAAGGTCACTGTTTCCGAACATAGTGTCCTCCACCTTGTTTCATGCTGTCAAACCAACAACAATACATGTACATGTACAGTAGTCGGAGACACAAATAAACGCAGGCGTTGGTGCGATCACTGAGAAAGAGATGGCTGACATGTCCATCACTCCTTTCTCTGGGTTTGACTATACAAGTGAGTCCATAGTTTTGGCTTGTTTCTACTCTCACTGCCAAGAGTAAACTCTTGCCGTCTTGGTAGATCTACAACTTGTACATTTTCTTGGAAGTACGACGGTCAATCTTGCGAATACGACCCTCGTTTCTCGATCGTCTCTCAATCGTCCCTCTACCGTGCATGAGAAAAGATTAATGACTACAGTGTGTACCGCCTACTCTGCTCAGTCATGTGGTCGATCTACCTGTGAGTGTGACCAGGTGACGTGTCAGTCAAGAGATCGGATCGCGGACGGCAGGTAGGCATTGGCGGATGATGCTCGAAAAGGTGGCAGATTCTGCTCGAAAAAGCAGTGAAATCGGCAGAACCATACAAACCTTAAGGCGGGCAATTCCTCGAATTCTTCTCCTTTTCTTTATCCACATACCGAACATGCATAAAACTTACCAGAAAAAGTACCGAATTCTGCCAAAATTTCCTGCCGGTATTATCCGCAAAGGTTAAGCGGCGGGGGTCCCCAGACAGCGGGCCAGAGCAAAGTGCAGCAAGGTACTTTCCCTCTGCCAAACTTGGGGAAAGTCCCCATTCTAGCATACAACGTACATGATTGTATGTACGTATAGGTGCCACGTGTCGCCGCGTAGCCTGGGGCGCGGTAGTCTTGAGGTCGGATCCGAGGTCTCTGGCATATTAATACATGTACCAGGGCCGGCTATTTGACACGCAGGTTGGCTGGGTGAGGAAAAGCGACCGTCACTCGTGATCGTCAGACCCGGAGAGACGATCTTCACCAGACAGTAGTCCATGGCATGAGTCAATGCACAGACAGTCAGTGCATAGCGAGCGCTAGTCCAGAATCAGTGAGGATTCCAACGAAGCACACAAGGATCTGTTCGATCAGACCACCGGTGTAAAAAAGTAACGATAATGGTGCGCCTGGGCGGCCATGAAGTCCTAGGCCTAGGCCGGTGCAGCTCCCAAGATCACCACCATGTACCACCGCTACGATTCATAGTGGGTGCTTCCTAGCGCTATAGCTGCATCTCATGTTTGGCAATGAAGCGACCTTTCCGCTGATGCCTTCTTTCAAACATGTGCGCAACTTAGTACAGAGAGAGAGAGACGAGGTCACAACATACTTTGAAATACTACTTTAAAGTAGGTAGTATCAAGAGTGTATAGACTGTTTATGGACTCTTGGTGCTGTAGTTTGAAATGGACAAAGCAGAGGAGGAATATATTCAGGAACAGCTTGCATTGAGATCCCTACCTGCACCTACATTATTGTGCCGTCTACATTGTACATGTATGATGATCGTCATGAACACAGGCACCGCCATTGCAGCCACTTGCCATGGCGCAACGACCTACTTCATGTGGATCTACATATGGCTGCCTCAGTGGTGTAGCACTGACCCAATCACCACTACTGTGTACTGCCACTGTATAGGTATCAACATTATTTTTACCATTTTGATTTGATTTACATGATCAATGTAGTTGTTGTTGGATGTTATTTAAAGTCGCACATGTAATGTAGATCAAGACTATGATTATGCCTAGCTGCAGCATGCACGGTCAGTGCATAGGGGAATGACTACACAAAATCAGTACAAACGAAAATCCGGTGGAACAAAAAGTGATTTAAATGTCTCTACTCACGAGTTTCATGCTGAAAAGTAATCATCAGGAGGAGACTGAGGCTATAGTCGGGGTTGTGTGGTCTTAGTCACTATAGGTGTTGTCCCATGGCAGGTATGCAATGCTAGTGTTTCAGCGCGAAGGCAGTGTAAGTGATTAGTATAGTACTATGCGGGTGGCATGGGGGTATTATGAAGGCAGCGTTAGTAAGTGATCAAAGTCAGCCTCAGGTACAGAGGTTTCTCCCAATGTTCAACTTCAAGTGTCAAAGTTTAGTTTATAATACTGGTTGTACATGATGTACTTGTAGTCACTAAGTATACTAGTTCAGTGACTAGTTCAATGATTATGTAGCTTGGTCAAGGCCGAAGGGACAGCCCCCAACTATCGTGCGCTGGGGGATGTCCCTTTGAGTGCAGATCTCTTTCAACAGCGTGTGGTAGTGAGGAGCTCAGTGGTGGTTGCACGATTTCCTATTTTTGGCCAGGGCGCCCAAGCAGGAGAGGCGCCATCTGAAGGCTTCTCATCTTACTGTCAAGGTTACTGTTGAAAGGCTAGCCAAACAGTATCCCCTGGGGCAATATCATGACAGCCTGTCACCTCTAATGACCTTCAAAGTGAGTAGAAAAGAATGGGCTCAGAGCTCAGAGCTCAGCTCAGAAGTCAGTGGCTGGTGTGCTATAGCTACTCTCAAGCACACACCATGTACACACACACACACACCTCAGACCTCAGACATGCCCATCGCGGAAGCGATGATAGCGAACAGCTATGTTAGATATAGCAACTTGTGCCGGGATTACACCATTCAACAGCTTGCAAGGCTGATGAATTGACCGCCACTATTTTCTAGCCTGGTATCCACCACACAGCTGATTGAAGTGGCTTTTTCTGGC
>NW_027044871.1:0-165000 GCF_964019385.1 Sycon ciliatum | reverse complement strand
TTGCATCAAGTACAATGATACGTATAATAATAATATTGACTGAGTACAAGGTCAATATAGGAAAAGCCGAGGTCTTTTACGAGGTCTTTTATTTCCTATACTGACCAAGTACGAAGTCAATATTGCAACAGAGCTTTCGGCCATATTTTCAATTCATTGCATTCCCAACTCATCACAACATCACAAGTACGAAGTCAGTATTGCATTTATCACGACAAGCCAAAGCCTGTGTTCAATCGCTAAAAAGGAGCCAAACATAAGCGGTCAATATAGCCCAAAGGAGTGATATATGCAGGAATTTTGGACTGCTTAGGTATGGCAAAATTCTATGGGAGTCAATACTAAGGGAGCGATAAAGTTATGTATGGCTAGGAGAACTCACCTGCACTCTGCGTCTAGAGCGAGTAAGCAACTTTGAGGCTGGCAGTGCAGTGGCACAGTGGTAGTGGTCGATTTACCACACTACGGATCACCGGCTTCTGCACGAAATCAGAATCTAGGCTTTTGGCAATGCCCAGCAAGCGCTGCCGATACATGTACTGTACTAGCACTCGATCTTCATCCATTCACAAGGTCTGATCGAGTAGAAACGGACGCTGCAAGCATGTGCGAGGTGTTATATTGACACACACGCATGCATAGCAGCATGCTCGATCGCAGCGAACGAATGATGGGCGTAGCAAGCTAAATACTTGCACGGCCACATACACATAATACACGGTGCACGCTTCAGCCTAGATCGCCCTACTAAGGCCGCGTTCGAATTGTCTTCATCAACTGTTCAAACAAATTTTATAAAGAGATTAGTTGAAGTGTCCCATTAGAACGGTTTCTATCATTTTAGAGTTTTTCAGTGGAATTGTCATGGCGATGATGACGTCCGATCAGATCGACCATCTCCACGTACGACGTGACGTAGCTATTCCAAACTCTTCGAAACTAATCCACCTCTTCCATGGGATGAAGTTGTGGAGTTTCAAGGAGCTTCGTTTTTCTGAAGAGGCCAATAAGGCCGCCTCTTCAGAAAAACGAATTTCCTCGAAAAGTCAAAGAGTGACAATTCGAAGGCTCCCTAAATGTCATTATGATCATTTGAGCTGGACAGCCGCCGAGATGCGATCTCCCGATGTCAGATGAGGGACTTCACCTCGTTAGCAGTTATGTCCGGGGAAGTACCTGGTGCGAGATTCCCCTCGCACACAGCTTTCCGGGCACGTGCAGCAAGCACTTCAGACTGCAGGTAGCTGGCATGCACATCACTAGACTGTCATCATGGTCATGATTGTCATCAGGCTTCAAACCATAATACAGTACAGTGAAGTAGACTCCCAGCAAGAGATAAACCCCCTGGTAGGGTCCAGCGGATTCTGCCGGCAGAAAAATTGGCAGAATTCGGTACTTTTTCTGGTAAGTTTAATGCATGTTTGGTATGTGGATAAAGAAATGAAGCAGAATTCGAGGAATTGCATGCCATAAGGTTTGTATGGGTCTGCCAATTTCACTGCTTTTCGAGCAGAATCTGCCACCTTTTCGAGCAGAATCCGCCGGTCACTAGGACCTTGATGTGTTCAACGTGTTTGTCTAAAACTTGCACTTGCAGCTTTTGTTTTTGAGTTTTTAACACTTTAACCATTTTATCGCCTATGTTGAAGTGTTGACTTTTCCCTTATTTTTCTATATAGCTACATGTAAACTCGGAGGGAGTTGTGGTTGCTCGTGAGAGTGCTCAATACACCAAGGTGCAGGGCCTAGCACACACACTACACTGTACGATGGAGACGGTTGGCAGTTTTGGAGCTCCTGCTCCGGCCTCCTTTTCTTTTAGGATTGAGAAGGACTGGTCTGCAGACCACTTGTTTTACGCCAAGGCGCTCAAGCAGAGTAAGGTAGATATATGTCAGGTCTGCCAGGTGGACCTTCAGGGCAAGCCTGGTCATTGCGTTGTTACAGTGAAGAGTTCTGCTGAGCGGGAAAAGATACTGGACGCAGGAATCCGGATTTCCGGTAAGCAGGTGCTCTGCGAGATTTCCGGGGTGGACTTAACCCATCTGCATGTGTTTGGGTGCCCTGTCGGGCTTCAAAACAGTAAATTGTGTGCTGCGCTGGGCCAATTCGGCCGAATTGTAGGGTCGCCTCAACAGAAAAAAGTATTGTTTGAGGGATTGGAAATAAGTACTGGCACCCGTGTTCTCAGCCTGGTCCTCCGATCACCAGTTCCATCTACGGTTACCGTAGGTCAGTTGAAACTGCGAGTATGGCACCGCGGCCAACAGCAAACATGTTGGCGCTGCAGCAACAGTGGCCACGAGGCTAAAGCATGTCCCAACCGTGGGGCACAGTCTACAGCTTCCCGGCTTCCACAAGCACAGCACCGCAACACAACCGGTACGAGTACAAACCCTCCCAGCGTCAGTACAGCCACTGATACGGGTACGGTGACTACCCAGCCCGCAGAAGCCGCTGTAGAGCCAGCTGACGTCAGTGCGGAGACAGGTGCAGCTAGCAACACAGGGCTGAACACTGCCTCAGTCAACAGCTATCGCCAGGCACTTTTAGCCAATGGGACCAGCACTGGCACAACTGATACCAGTAACCATGTGCCGGCTTTCAGCCAACCTGGAGACAAAGAAAAGAGCAGCGGGACAGCCCCCTCTCCTGATGACGATGGCTTCAGACTGGCAGCAGGCAAACACACCTTCTCCGCCACTGTCCTATCAGGGCGCACTGAGCCACCTGCCTCTGCCTTGAACGACCCGCAAATTGCGTGGGCTAAGGAGTGTTCAAACCGTGAGCGCAAGAAGCTGGCAGAGAGAGTTGAAGCTGCCCGCAGAGGAAGCCACTAGTGCAATGAAGGTAATTACGGTTTATACTTACTGCACTTGCTCTTAATCCCCATGCTGATCCCCTTTTCCCTAGTAATGATAGATCATCAGAACACAATTTCTTTAGCTGTATCTTTTTTAAATGTTAATGGCGTCTCTTAATCCCTTAGCACCCAGCTTTTCCCCCTCCAAGTTAACTACTAGTGTACACAGTCAACATCTCTCCCCTTGGGCTGGCGCTGGCATCCCAGGTCCCAGTGCTCATGGCTCTTGTACCCAGAATAACCTTTCTGCCCCTGCTCACCGCATTACCCCACTGACACAGTCCTTCATAAGACTGGGCTTTTTGAATGTTTTTAGTCTTCGAAACAAAGTAGCTGAGGTCGCCGATATCCTACAGCAATACAACTTCGACATATTTGGCGTCGCAGAAACCTGGCTTGACAGCACAACGTCAGACAGTGATATTGATATACCAGGTTACTGTGTGATACGGCACGATCGTCCAGTGCGCAGAGGTGGCGGTGTATGCTTTTATTTCCGTTCCGGACTCCAGGTAAAACCGCGCCCAGAGCTTTCCGACGCTAACATTGAATCGTCCTGGATCGAAGTCAAAGGGCGACGAAGGCGACAACTAGTTGGGTGCTTTTACCGGCCACCTGACGAGCCCATCTTGTACTGGCAGAATGTTGAAGAGCAGCTGCACAGGGCTTTCGTGGACAACCCAAGCATCACAGTCATTGGTGATTTTAACGTTAATGTTTCAACCCCCTACCCACCTTGTCCAATCGCCCGGAAATTTCTCGAACTTTGCAACTGCTACGGCCTCACTAATCACGTTCATGCTCCAACTCGTATCTCACCGGCGTGCCCATCAGGTACAACTATCGATCTCATTCTTTCAGCTAGTCAAGACATCAGTGAGTGCCACGTCCTGCCTTTGACCATTAGCGACCACTTTGGGATTGAGGCTAACCTGCACCTTCAGGTTTCTCGCAGCGTGTCACCTCAGGCAGTAGAGCGGGTCCGAGCTCAAAGAAATACTCGGTCGGTGAACCTCTGTGATTTCCGTCGGGATGTCAGCTCCGCAGGGCTGGATGATTTTACTAACACGTGGGATGTGGACACCATATGGGCGTCGTGGCACAACAAGTTCTTGGCTGTCGTGGACAAGCATGCACCCATCCGCTATGTATCCTCCAACCGCAAATCCCATCCGCCCTGGTCCGACAGAGAGCTCCACAAGCTCAACCAACGTAAAAACCAGCTACACCGACGGTGGCTACGCGATAAGGGAAACCAGAATCTTCACGTACAGTTCAAGCAAGCACGCTCAAGCTCCAGAAATGCCTATCGCCGAAAGCGCAACGATTTCTTCCAAGCGCAATGTGCCGCGTCCAGTCAGAACCCGCGTAAGCTCTGGAACGTCATAAACTCCGTTACGAACATGAAGAGAGTACGTGTGGAGCCTACTTGCCCCATTGAAGAAGTTTCGTCAGTCTTCCAGGCAGTAGTAACAGACAATGCCCGTCCTCACAGCATCCCGCTACCGCAAGGTCCACAGCCTCAGACTGCAATGTCAGAATTGCCGCAAGTGTCTTTTGGCGAAGTAGAACGGCTTCTCCGACAAATCAATCCTGCCAAAGCAACAGGAAGCGACGGGATACCTGGTCACCTTCTGAAGTGCTGTGCCGATATCCTAGCTGCGTCCGTGGCCACGTTGTTTAATGCCTCGCTTGTCAATGGCACTGTCCCCACAGCCTTCAAACTCGCACACGTTATCCCGCTGTTTTGTATTGTATTGTATTATATTTTATTATTTTACTTGGGCATTCCCAACAGACCCTAAGGTCTTCTTACAGGGTGCCCAAGATGAATGAAATTGTTAAGTTCCTGGCGAAATGAATTGGGGATATGATTTGTGCGAAGGGATTCGGGAAGCGCATTAAAGCGGTCAGCACCAAGGAATGAAATAGATCTGTATCCAGCTTGGGCTTGCACAATGGGTAAGGAAAGGGAATAATTGACTTGGCCGCGGGTTACTCTGTCTGTGTGAGCGCAGTCACGGCGAAGGGAGAACATGTCAGAGAGGAGTGAACTGCAGATATTGTGGATGCAACGGAACACGAAGAATATGGACTTAGTATGATATCTTTTGTCTAAGCTAATTATGTGGTATCGCTCAAGCAAGTATGATGTCCGCGTGAATGAACGCTGTTCAAAGCTGGGGACCCGTCTATTCCCACTAACTTCCGTCCAGTGTCCCTACTTCCCATATTATCAAAACTCTTGGAGAAAGTCGTACAAAAGAAGCTAGCCCAGTTTCTGGACATATCTGGTACCCTCCCCACGACTCAGTTTGCATTCCGCGCAGGCCACTTAACGGAGGATGCCCTGGTACTTATGCTAAATCGTATTCTTAGTGCACGGGACAAGCGTTTGTGTACTGGCATATGCCTTCTAGATATGTCAAAGGCATTCGACAAGGTTCGTCATGAACGGCTACTCCAGGACCTATTCGATATCGGCATAACAGGGACAGCCCTAAAGTGGTTTTCCGCCTATCTGTCGGGCCGTACTCAGCGTATCTGTATTGGACGGGATCAGAGTGCCATTTCTGCACCATCCTGTGGCGTGCCACAAGGTTCTGTTCTAGGACCGATCCTTTTCAGTATCTACACCCGCGAAGTTCCAACCATAGCTAACCAGTCTTCATCAGTTCAATTTGCCGATGACATTGCGCTGATCAGCAGCAGCACATCCCTGGATACGGTATCTGCTACGCTATCGGCCTCGGTTTCTGCACTTGCTGACTGGTTGCAGACCCGTGGTCTCATTTTGAATGCAGCCAAGAGCCACGTGATCCCTGTATACCCCAACAGGCAGCCTCAGCAGCCCCAGCATACGATCAATGTAAACTGTCATGAAACGCCTATTCCTGTCGTTACTGCGGCCAGGTATCTTGGAGTGCTCCTCGACTCGGATCTGTCATGGACGCCCCATGTTGATCGCTGCACCGCTCGACTGGCCCAGAGGATCGGAGCACTATGGAGGTTGCGTCGCTGCTTGACTCATCAGAGCCGAGTTCTCTACTTTAAAGCGATCATCATGTCTGACCTGATGTACGGATCCAATGCGTTTTCCCCGCTTCTTACTGCCAACCAATTGGATCGGCTACAAGTCATGCAGAATCGGGCGGCAAGGGTGGTTTTCGGACTCTCGCATCACACCTCCGCGCGTACCCTCCTGCTGCAATTGGACACCTACAGAGTATCCGAGATATTCAGGCAGAAGTTCATCGTTCTGGTCTGGAGGTCTCGGAATGAGCACGCAAGTTCTGAACTGCAAGCCCTCCTAGTTCCTTCGTCAGCTGGCCCAACTAGGTTGCACTCCACCATGGGTCTGCGCCAACCGCCAGTTTCCACCAGGTTCGGCAAGGGTTGCCTCGCGTTCCGGGGCGCCCAGCTGTGGAACACATTACCCAGCGATATACGTGCCATCTCCACGCTCCGCCAGTTCCGCGCCAGCATGATCCCGCACACACTTACTGGCCTTAGCACCTAGAGTACCAAACGTCCTGTTTGATGATCAGCTGGCTTAGTTTTTCTCCACCTCTATCCTAATTACATCAGTCCCCAATTTCATGTATTACTGCTTTCTATCTGCATTCGCCACCTTTTCATTGGGCAGATCTGCCCGTTTGGTTTTCGAATTAAAATAAACACAACAACAACAACAACAACAACACTTGAGAGGGATCAAAAGCGTTTCTTCTGTAACTCTGAGTTTCACGGTTTTACATGTACATGTACATGTATATGTTTTTTCCAAATTTCCAACATTTCCTGTACTAACCTGAAGAGAAGGGAAAGAAAACGTTTGATAGGCCTCGACCAAATATGCTAAAAAAGAGCATATTATGCTCCTCGCATATCAGGGAAAACGTCCATAATAATATATGCCAAAGGCTTAGCAAGATATGCAAAAAGATATGCCAAAATATGCCAAAAAAGGCTCGACAGAAGCAGAAAGTGTAGATGATTTCAGTAAAATTACAACCTTAGCGATGTGGTGGTTGGCGATCGCGAGGCGCGGGTGTTCCAGTTAGGCCTTGACGGATTATGCTAATATTTTCGTGAAATTATGCTTTTCGCATTGCTGAAAAAATTGCAGAATTATGCTATTTTTATGCTAAAAGTTATCATATTATGCCGCATTATGCTCACATATGCTGCTAATGTATATGATGGTTCTGTGCAAAATAACAGGGGAAGTTTTTGTAGAGGGCGTTGTACTGTAGTAGCAAAAGTTCAACGGGGTCAACGCACCGTCCGACCTAGCTACGACCGTCACTGATTGTAGTGGACTGGACATGTCATCAAGGGAGTCATAAACCTACGACTTCCTGGTGCATCTACTTGTACTTGTAAAACATGTACAACTGTACTGTATGGAATTTGATGCGAACAGGCGGATTATTCCAATTTATGCGATTCTTATGCAATTTGCCTCGAATTATGCGATTATTCGATTTTAAAGAGTCGGCGTGGAGAAAGCAATTTTATTAGTGCAATTAGGAGTATAATCGATGCAGACATGGCCAAACAACAACGAGTTCATGGAATTTTTAAGGATCTTTGTAAACAAAAGAAGCATGTAGTCGCGCTAAAGTTGTTCTCGTAGCTGGTTATCAGATGTAAATGTTGTGTCATGTTGCACTGTATCACCTCTTGCTTTGTGGCTGCACTCAGTTATATACGTTAGCACTATGTTTGACACCTATTATGTAATGCTGTAGCACTTCCTTTGTTGTTCACACTTTTAATTAATTATGCTGTTATAAAATGTTCTATTTTGGACACAGTACCCTCAGTTCCGATACTATTCACTGATGAGCGGAACACGAAAATCGATTTTGAATAACATAAAAATCCTTAAAGATTCCATGAACTCGTTGTTGTTTGGCCATGTCTGCATCGATTATTCGATTTTGGTAGGAATTATGCGAAAAATTATGCTAGCATAATCCGTCAAGGCCTAGATCCAGTTCTCGTACACCTTGAACCATCGTACAGCTATGCATATGCTCAGTAGTAGTAGTAGTAGAATTTATTATTTTGATAGGGAAGGCCCTACAGACGTTGTCGTCTTGTTACAGGGAACCCTAAGTGCTCTTTACAGAGCGAAACAAAAACGCTTGACCCTTCCCTACTATAGAGTATAGTAGTAGTAGTAGTAGTAGTAGTAGTAGTAGTAGTAGTAGTAGTAGTAGTAGTAGTAGTAGTAGTAGTAGTAGTAGTAGTAGTAGTAGTAGTAGTAGTAGTAGTAGTAGTAGTAGTAGTAGTAGTAGTAGTAGTAGTAGTAGTAGTAGTAGTAGTAGTAGTAGTAGTAGTAGTAGTAGTAGTAGTAGTAGTAGTAGTAGTAGTAGTAGTAGTAGTAGTAGTAGTAGTAGTAGTAGTAGTAGTAGTAGTAGTAGTAGTAGTAGTAGTAGTAGTAGTAGTAGTAGTAGTAGTAGTAGTAGTAGTAGTAGTAGTAGTAGTAGTAGTAGTAGTAGTAGTAGTAGTAGTAGTAGTAGTAGTAGTAGTAGTAGTAGTAGTAGTAGTAGTAGTAGTAGTAGTAGTAGTAGTAGTAGTAGTAGTAGTAGTAGTAGTAGTAGTAGTAGTAGTAGTAGTAGTAGTAGTAGTAGTAGTAGTAGTAGTAGTAGTAGTAGTAGTAGTAGTAGTAGTAGTAGTAGTAGTAGTAGTAGTAGTAGTAGTAGTAGTAGTAGTAGTAGTAGTAGTAGTAGTAGTAGTAGTAGTAGTAGTAGTAGTAGTAGTAGTAGTAGTAGTAGTAGTAGTAGTAGTAGTAGTAGTAGTAGTAGTAGTAGTAGTAGTAGTAGTAGTAGTAGTAGTAGTAGTAGTAGTAGTAGTAGTAGTAGTAGTAGTAGTAGTAGTAGTAGTAGTAGTAGTAGTAGTAGTAGTAGTAGTAGTAGTAGTAGTAGTAGTAGTAGTAGTAGTAGTAGTAGTAGTAGTAGTAGTAGTAGTAGTAGTAGTAGTAGTAGTAGTAGTAGTAGTAGTAGTAGTAGTAGTAGTAGTAGTAGTAGTAGTAGTAGTAGTAGTAGTAGTAGTAGTAGTAGTAGTAGTAGTAGTAGTAGTAGTAGTAGTAGTAGTAGTAGTAGTAGTAGTAGTAGTAGTAGTAGTAGTAGTAGTAGTAGTAGTAGTAGTAGTAGTAGTAGTAGTAGTAGTAGTAGTAGTAGTAGTAGTAGTCACATCCTTTATTGCTGAACCCACAAATAATTGTGATACAAATTGTAAACCATCCGAGGAAGAAGAGAAAGCCATTAAAAATAAAAAAAATAAAACCAAAATTGTTATTGTACCATGCCAAACGGCTATTATTAAGTCATGTACCAATTGTAATACATGACGTAGCATAGTAGTCAAGCACCTACAAAATACTTTGCAGGATAATATTTAAATTACCTAGCATGCCTACAAATCCGCAGAGCATGCCAATGTTAAATAGGCCAACATATGAATACCGAAGGCGGTTACATGGACAGAAGGCGACATTGGTCGAGAAAAGATGGGCCTATTCTCTTCCTCAAGTAAGACGCTCTGCAACCACGGAGGCACGTGATTGACCACCTCAGCAAAACAAATGCAATTTTGCAGCGTAGCTGTGCCATCACAACAGCGTACTGGAGGTCACTATGCTTGTTAACCACCAGCTGAACAATGTTCTTCAATGCACGAGAGCACTCCGTGCCACATACGCCGTTTGTCGAAAATACGAGCGGAGTGAATGACCCCCTCTCGACATCGACAACACGCTGAAGATAGGCCCGCTTCTTCTGATGTTCATTCCGGGAAATCTGTGCAAGGACTTCCTGTCGCGACAGCAAAGACGCCGAGGGGTGAGTAACCCTCACATCAAAGAATGCATCTTGCTGTGGCGACCAAAAGCCCCTTGCACGGATATCCAATCGAGCCTCTGCAGCACGATTAGCGGTAGCGCCGTGAAGTTGTTCACCATCCAACGGCAAAAGCGGTGGCTCTGTTTGTACATCCGGGATGGCAGAAGTCATCACCTCCACCAGCACATCACGAAGCTCATTGTGTCGCAGACTTGGGTAGCCCCCTGTAGGGCACAGGGGCGTAGGAGGGGTTTTGGAAGTGGTCCGACCGAAGGCCGTTTTGGAGGGGGGTCCGGAGGACCTTCCCCGGGAAAATTTTGTAAAAATGACACAAAATCCTGCGTTCTGGGAACTTCTGGCACAGTTTATAAAGTCATAATTTCACGGTCAGAAGAGACGTGCATGGACATGCACAGATGCACGGCAGATCTACGAGTACGAGTCTAGAAAAAGGTCAAAGTCTGATGCGCATGCCATATGCGCATACATGTATGCATCGATGGATCCTGATTTTTTTATTATGGTTTTGCACGTTCCGAACGGACCACACTTTTCGAAAAGTGGTACGGCCATGGTCGTACCAGTCGTAGCGGGTGCTACGCCCCTGGGGCATGTCAATGCATGGTCGACAGACATGTCTCTACCACACACACAAGTTGGTGGGAGGCCATCAATACCCCAGCCATAGCGCAGGGCGAGACCATCCCGGAAACATGCTTTATTTAGCGCAAAGCCGTTCACAGCCAGAGGCTCAGCCGTTAGCCAACTGGACACGCCAGCATCAGCAGCAATCTCCAACAGCACTCGCTGACATGGGCTGAGCTCAGGACGCAAAGCAACCTGAGCCTCCTTAGCCGCAGTAGCCATTCTCCGACGTTCGGCATTTCGCAACGCCATTACCTCCGCCTGCAAATCAGCCGGAGCAATGTCAGCATCAGGGCGACGAAGCAAATCAATCACCGGCCGTGCCGAGGCCATACTGGAGGTCCACTGATGCACTGCATGAGGCCCAATGGCAGGAATTGAGAGACCACCGGACTTAACAGGCAAGCCGATGAGACTCCGCTCAATGGCGGATATGTTCTTCCGACCAGTGATTGCTGGTATCAAATTGTTGTCAATCACATTATCTAGCCTGCCGAAAGCATCCGGCTCCGGCAAGCCATGTGAGACCATATGGTAGCGCCAACGCGACCTCAATCCACGGGAGAAAACAGAATATGCAGCATGTGGCTGGGTTTCCGCCAGAGTGGAGAGAGTACCGACCTCCCTGCACCATACGGAAACATGACGACACAGACTCTCCTGTACAAATTCCTCCTCACCAATGGCCCCACCAAGATAACGAACACCATTGGTCAGCACACGTATACCCGTTGGGTCGAACAGCTCTTGGGCTTCTGACTCCAGGGCGGGTTTCACCAGCAGAACTGTCTTGGCTGCATTAGGGTAATATCCATACTTCGGGCCAATCTCCTCGATTGATTTCCAAAACGAATGCACGGCCGCCAATCTGCCACCAGACTCGCCATCATCCGCGTACCAGCATTGGTTCACATCAGGGTGCTGTTCACGGAGTTTACAAATCATAGGAGCCACCGCAAGAGCAAACATGGCCATGGCCAGAGGGTCTCCCTGACAAGTTCCCTCGCGCGAGTACAATACTACGCCACCAGGAAGAAATAGTGGAATATCCGCACCATATGTATTACGACAAATTTTTTCCATCGGTGGACACACACGTGCGATATTATGCAAGGCGGCCTTCCTGTTGATTGCGTTAAAGGCATTAGATGCATCGATGAGTAAGATTGCATCAGTGTCATCGGCGAGATATTGTTCCTGGACGGCACGCACAGCCGCCTCACAAGCCGCCGGCACACCAACACACAGCTGATGAGGGATCACGGCTGTCGCAATATCAGACGATATACACTGCAACACAGCCTTAGCGATGATCCGGCGAGCGACTTCCCCCACCGCAATCGGGCGCACACCTGGTCTCTTGTCCAATGCCACGAGCCGTGCCGCAACAAAAGCCGACAGAGAAGCAGGGTCTACATCCGTCGTGCATATCCTCTTGGCAGCAGCAGCAAGAGCGGCAGCCAAATTTGAAGAAGCACCTTTAAAGGCCGAGAGCATACGCTGCCAGGCCTGCACGTCCAGGCCAGACGGACCACCGGATCCCTTCAGTAGTAGTAGTAGTAGTAGTAGTAGTAGTAGTAGTAGTAGTAGTAGTAGTAGTAGTAGTAGTAGTAGTAGTAGTAGTAGTAGTAGTAGTAGTAGTAGTAGTAGTAGTAGTAGTAGTAGTAGTAGTAGTAGTAGTAGTAGTAGTAGTAGTAGTAGTAGTAGTAGTAGTAGTAGTAGTAGTAGTAGTAGTAGTAGTAGTAGTAGTAGTAGTAGTAGTAGTAGTAGTAGTAGTAGTAGTAGTAGTAGTAGTAGTAGTAGTAGTAGTAGTAGTAGTAGTAGTAGTAGTAGTAGTAGTAGTAGTAGTAGTAGTAGTAGTAGTAGTAGTAGTAGTAGTAGTAGTAGTAGTAGTAGTAGTAGTAGTAGTAGTAGTAGTAGTAGTAGTAGTAGTAGTAGTAGTAGTAGTAGTAGTAGTAGTAGTAGTAGTAGTAGTAGTAGTAGTAGTAGTAGTAGTAGTAGTAGTAGTAGTAGTAGTAGTAGTAGTAGTAGTAGTAGTAGTAGTAGTAGTAGTAGTAGTAGTAGTAGTAGTAGTAGTAGTAGTAGTAGTAGTAGTAGTAGTAGTAGTAGTAGTAGTAGTAGTAGTAGTAGTAGTAGTAGTAGTAGTAGTAGTAGTAGTAGTAGTAGTAGTAGTAGTAGTAGTAGTAGTAGTAGTAGTAGTAGTAGTAGTAGTAGTAGTAGTAGTAGTAGTAGTAGTAGTAGTAGTAGTAGTAGTAGTAGTAGTAGTAGTAGTAGTAGTAGTAGTAGTAGTAGTAGTAGTAGTAGTAGTAGTAGTAGTAGTAGTAGTAGTAGTAGTAGTAGTAGTAGTAGTAGTAGTAGTAGTAGTAGTAGTAGTAGTAGTAGTAGTAGTAGTAGTAGTAGTAGTAGTAGTAGTAGTAGTAGTAGTAGTAGTAGTAGTAGTAGTAGTAGTAGTAGTAGTAGTAGTAGTAGTAGTAGTAGTAGTAGTAGTAGTAGTAGTAGTAGTAGTAGTAGTAGTAGTAGTAGTAGTAGTAGTAGTAGTAGTAGTAGTAGTAGTAGTAGTAGTAGTAGTAGTAGTAGTAGTAGTAGTAGTAGTAGTAGTAGTAGTAGTAGTAGTAGTAGTAGTAGTAGTAGTAGTAGTAGTAGTAGTAGTAGTAGTAGTAGTAGTAGTAGTAGTAGTAGTAGTAGTAGTAGTAGTAGTAGTAGTAGTAGTAGTAGTAGTAGTAGTAGTAGTAGTAGTAGTAGTAGTAGTAGTAGTAGTAGTAGTAGTAGTAGTAGTAGTAGTAGTAGTAGTAGTAGTAGTAGTAGTAGTAGTAGTAGTAGTAGTAGTAGTAGTAGTAGTAGTAGTAGTAGTAGTAGTAGTAGTAGTAGTAGTAGTAGTAGTAGTAGTAGTAGTAGTAGTAGTAGTAGTAGTAGTAGTAGTAGTAGTAGTAGTAGTAGTAGTAGTAGTAGTAGTAGTAGTAGTAGTAGTAGTAGTAGTAGTAGTAGTAGTAGTAGTAGTAGTAGTAGTAGTAGTAGAGGGTGCTCGTTATCTTGGCGGCGCACTCGGTACAACGGTCTTCTGTGAGGAGTATATCACAGATTTGATCGACAAGTGGACGCTGCAGGTTGATCGCCTGGCGGAGGTGGCCACCACTCAGCCACATGCTGCGTACGAGGTGTTTGTAAAGGGCCTCGTGTCCAAGTGGCGGTACCACTTGCGCGTCCTATCTTGCCCTGCGCATCTTCTGGCCCGTCTCGACGCCGCCATTACGGACAAGCTGCTGCCAGCGCTCAGCGGCCATTCGTGTTCGGAGGAGTCGGCACTGAGAAAGTTGCTATCGCTACCAGCGCGGTTTGGTGGCATGGCAATCCCTGTGCCCTCGGTGGAGGCCGAGAAAGAGTTTTCTGCATCCAGACAGATTGTGGCTCCTGTGGCGGCCTGCATAAGACCACCAGAACATCCAACCAGCACCAACGAAACTACTCAAACAGACCAGCTGAACGAGGCAATAGCCCTCAGCCGGCAGGAGGCCGGGCGTATTCGCAGAGAGAAAGCTGCCCAAGCCACGGGTCTCGTTAGCGAATTGCGCCCGGATTTGACAGCAACACAGGCTCTGTTGGTGGAGAATGCCGCGGAAAAGGGCGTATCATCTTGGGTAACGGCGGAACCATCGTCCCAAATGCAGATGGTGCTGAACAAATCGGATTTCCGAGATGCGTTCTGCATCCGCTACGGCCTGCAGCCTGACGGACTCCCCCTGACTTGTGTATGTGGTGCTGCAAACACAATAGACCATGCGATGATGTGTCCGGCAGGGGGCTACCCCATGGCACGCCACAATGAGATCCGGGACTTGTTGGCTGACGTGATGCGTGAGGCGGTCCGGGATGTGGAGGTAGAACCGCCTCTACTACCATATGATGGTGAGCGGCTCCAAGGGAGGACAGCCAACCGCTCGGCAGGTGCCCGCCTGGACATCCGGGCTTGTGGCTTCTGGACGAGACAGCAAGATGCCTTTTTCGACATCCGGGTTACACACCCAAAGGCAAGCTTGCTGTCGCGTCAGGAAGTCATCAGCCAGCTCCGAACGCATGAACGGATGAAGAAGCGCCAGTACGGAGAGCGGGTGACAGCAGTTGACAGAGGTACGTTTACACCGCTAGTTTTTTCTACCTCGGGCATGATTGGCAGAGAATGTTCAATGGCACTGAAGACACTGGCATGCCTGATTGCTGAGAAGAACGTCGACCTACACGTATCGGTAATCATGGGTCAGCTCCGTTGTAAGCTGTCAGTCTGCCTTATGCGATGGGCAGTCACCTGTTTGCGTGGTTCAAGATCGTCATACCGCCGCAACAGGATGAATTTCACGACGATGTGCAGGTTGCGGGCAGCCTGAGCGTGATAGTACCTGACAGACATTTGCCCAACATTGCCCCATGATAATGAATTCTTGAGTTTTTGGACATTGTATTGCATTGCTGCTCCATCTACATGGCTGTATTTGTGTTTCACATCTCCATTTCAAGTTTCCTAATAAAGATTGTGTCAAGTAGTAGTAGTAGTAGTAGTAGTAGTAGTAGTAGTAGTAGTAGTAGTAGTAGTAGTAGTAGTAGTAGTAGTAGTAGTAGTAGTAGTAGTAGTAGTAGTAGTAGTAGTAGTAGTAGTAGTAGTAGTAGTAGTAGTAGTAGTAGTAGTAGTAGTAGTAGTAGTAGTAGTAGTAGTAGTAGTAGTAGTAGTAGTAGTAGTAGTAGTAGTAGTAGTAGTAGTAGTAGTAGTAGTAGTAGTAGTAGTAGTAGTAGTAGTAGTAGTAGTAGTAGTAGTAGTAGTAGTAGTAGTAGTAGTAGTAGTAGTAGTAGTAGTAGTAGTAGTAGTAGTAGTAGTAGTAGTAGTAGTAGTAGTAGTAGTAGTAGTAGTAGTAGTAGTAGTAGTAGTAGTAGTAGTAGTAGTAGTAGTAGTAGTAGTAGTAGTAGTAGTAGTAGTAGTAGTAGTAGTAGTAGTAGTAGTAGTAGTAGTAGTAGTAGTAGTAGTAGTAGTAGTAGTAGTAGTAGTAGTAGTAGTAGTAGTAGTAGTAGTAGTAGTAGTAGTAGTAGTAGTAGTAGTAGTAGTAGTAGTAGTAGTAGTAGTAGTAGTAGTAGTAGTAGTAGTAGTAGTAGTAGTAGTAGTAGTAGTAGTAGTAGTAGTAGTAGTAGTAGTAGTAGTAGTAGTAGTAGTAGTAGTAGTAGTAGTAGTAGTAGTAGTAGTAGTAGTAGTAGTAGTAGTAGTAGTAGTAGTAGTAGTAGTAGTAGTAGTAGTAGTAGTAGTAGTAGTAGTAGTAGTAGTAGTAGTAGTAGTAGTAGTAGTAGTAGTAGTAGTAGTAGTAGTAGTAGTAGTAGTAGTAGTAGTAGTAGTAGTAGTAGTAGTAGTAGTAGTAGTAGTAGTAGTAGTAGTAGTAGTAGTAGTAGTAGTAGTAGTAGTAGTAGTAGTAGTAGTAGTAGTAGTAGTAGTAGTAGTAGTAGTAGTAGTAGTAGTAGTAGTAGTAGTAGTAGTAGTAGTAGTAGTAGTAGTAGTAGTAGTAGTAGTAGTAGTAGTAGTAGTAGTAGTAGTAGTAGTAGTAGTAGTAGTAGTAGTAGTAGTAGTAGTAGTAGTAGTAGTAGTAGTAGTAGTAGTAGTAGTAGTAGTAGTAGTAGTAGTAGTAGTAGTAGTAGTAGTAGTAGTAGTAGTAGTAGTAGTAGTAGTAGTAGTAGTAGTAGTAGTAGTAGTAGTAGTAGTAGTAGTAGTAGTAGTAGTAGTAGTAGTAGTAGTAGTAGTAGTAGTAGTAGTAGTAGTAGTAGTAGTAGTAGTAGTAGTAGTAGTAGTAGTAGTAGTAGTAGTAGTAGTAGTAGTAGTAGTAGTAGTAGTAGTAGTAGTAGTAGTAGTAGTAGTAGTAGTAGTGTAGTAGTAGTAGTAGTAGTAGTAGTAGTAGTAGTAGTAGTAGTAGTAGTAGTAGTAGTAGTAGTAGTAGTAGTAGTAGTAGTAGTAGTAGTAGTAGTAGTAGTAGTAGTAGTAGTAGTAGTAGTAGTAGTAGTAGTAGTAGTAGTAGTAGTAGTAGTAGTAGTAGTAGTAGTAGTAGTAGTAGTAGTAGTAGTAGTAGTAGTAGTAGTAGTAGTAGTAGTAGTAGTAGTAGTAGTAGTAGTAGTAGTAGTAGTAGTAGTAGTAGTAGTAGTAGTAGTAGTAGTAGTAGTAGTAGTAGTAGTAGTAGTAGTAGTAGTAGTAGTAGTAGTAGTAGTAGTAGTAGTAGTAGTAGTAGTAGTAGTAGTAGTAGTAGTAGTAGTAGTAGTAGTAGTAGTAGTAGTAGTAGTAGTAGTAGTAGTAGTAGTAGTAGTAGTAGTAGTAGTAGTAGTAGTAGTAGTAGTAGTAGTAGTAGTAGTAGTAGTAGTAGTAGTAGTAGTAGTAGTAGTAGTAGTAGTAGTAGTAGTAGTAGTAGTAGTAGTAGTAGTAGTAGTAGTAGTAGTAGTAGTAGTAGTAGTAGTAGTAGTAGTAGTAGTAGTAGTAGTAGTAGTAGTAGTAGTAGTAGTAGTAGTAGTAGTAGTAGTAGTAGTAGTAGTAGTAGTAGTAGTAGTAGTAGTAGTAGTAGTAGTAGTAGTAGTAGTAGTAGTAGTAGTAGTAGTAGTAGTAGTAGTAGTAGTAGTAGTAGTAGTAGTAGTAGTAGTAGTAGTAGTAGTAGTAGTAGTAGTAGTAGTAGTAGTAGTAGTAGTAGTAGTAGTAGTAGTAGTAGTAGTAGTAGTAGTAGTAGTAGTAGTAGTAGTAGTAGTAGTAGTAGTAGTAGTAGTAGTAGTAGTAGTAGTAGTAGTAGTAGTAGTAGTAGTAGTAACAAGGCCTCTTTTACGGGCAAATGACGCATATGCGTAAACCAAAAGCAACAAGAAACTCAATAAACAATGTCCAACAAAAGAATCTGCTGACTGCAAAAAAGGACACAAGGTAAAACTCAAGTCCAATAGATCGCGTATGGTACGTATGTGTGAACAAACCAAAAGCCGATTGAGTGGTGAATGTGGAATGTGTAAGTTGAAAACTCGAGTCTGATAAATAGCCTATTGGGGGTATATGTGTAAAAACATCATAAACCAATAGGGTGGTGGATGTATAATTTGTCTGCGTGTGAATGCTTATTTCGATCTGTCCGATAAACAAAACAAAACAAACTATTATAAAAGTAGAACCAAAAAAACAAAAAACAAAAAAAACAAAAACGAAAAAAAAAGACATGCTCAAAAACAGATATGTCCGTTACGTCACAACATCCGTTTAGGATCGGCCACACAGCCCCATGCCACTACCGGAGCAGCCTGCACTCCGTGACAAACGAATTGCCACGGCGTACGCCCCGAGCTCCCCGGCATCCACGCAGACAGGTTACGGCCCAGCGGAGGAGGCAGAAGGCAATCCTGGCACGAAGATGGTGCATGACGACGGAGTACTGTAGGTCAGAGTGCTTCTCCACCACGCGCTGAACAAGCCGCTTCAGGAACATTCCACACTCTGCCCCAGCCATGCCATTCGTAGCAAACACCAACGGAGTGAAGGCACCTCGCTCGACGTCCGTGATCCTCTGGCAGTATTTTCGCTTCTTCTCCAACTCGCTGGTACGCAGTTGGCCAAGGGCTTCTGAACGCGACAGCAGGGACGCTTTAGGGTGGGTGACCCTGACATCAAAGAAAGCGTCCTGCTGCCTTGTCCAGAAACCCCCGGCCCTGATGTCCAAACGAGCTTCAGCGCTGCGATTGGCGGTCCGGCCGGCGAGCACCTCGCCATCGAGAGGGAGCAGTCTAGGCTCGACCTCCACGTCTGGCACGACATCGCCAAGGACAGCCGCCAGGGTGTCCCGGATTTCGTCATGACGTGCCATCGGGTACCCCCCATGTGGACACGTCATCGAGTGGTGTAGGGTGGTGTCCGCTCCACAAGCGCATTTGCACGGGACATCCAGTGGCAGGTACCCATAGCGTATGCACACCGCATCTCGAAAGTCGGACTTGTTCAGGATTGTCCGGTGCGCAGTAAGCGGGGCACACGTCAGCCATGACGACACGCCCTTCTCACCGGCGATATCTGTGAGGCATTTCTGAGGCGGTGGCAGATCGGGATACAACGCCGCGACTAGTAGTAGTAGTAGTAGTAGTAGTAGTAGTAGTAGTAGTAGTAGTAGTAGTAGTAGTAGTAGTAGTAGTAGTAGTAGTAGTAGTAGTAGTAGTAGTAGTAGTAGTAGTAGTAGTAGTAGTAGTAGTAGTAGTAGTAGTAGTAGTAGTAGTAGTAGTAGTAGTAGTAGTAGTAGTAGTAGTAGTAGTAGTAGTAGTAGTAGTAGTAGTAGTAGTAGTAGTAGTAGTAGTAGTAGTAGTAGTAGTAGTAGTAGTAGTAGTAGTAGTAGTAGTAGTAGTAGTAGTAGTAGTAGTAGTAGTAGTAGTAGTAGTAGTAGTAGTAGTAGTAGTAGTAGTAGTAGTAGTAGTAGTAGTAGTAGTAGTAGTAGTAGTAGTAGTAGTAGTAGTAGTAGTAGTAGTAGTAGTAGTAGTAGTAGTAGTAGTAGTAGTAGTAGTAGTAGTAGTAGTAGTAGTAGTAGTAGTAGTAGTAGTAGTAGTAGTAGTAGTAGTAGTAGTAGTAGTAGTAGTAGTAGTAGTAGTAGTAGTAGTAGTAGTAGTAGTAGTAGTAGTAGTAGTAGTAGTAGTAGTAGTAGTAGTAGTAGTAGTAGTAGTAGTAGTAGTAGTAGTAGTAGTAGTAGTAGTAGTAGTAGTAGTAGTAGTAGTAGTAGTAGTAGTAGTAGTCACATCCTTTATTGCTGAACCCACAAATAATTGTGATACAAATTGTAAACCATCCGAGGAAGAAGAGAAAGCCATTAAAAATAAAAAATAAAACCAAAAAGGTTATTGTACCATGCCAAACGGCTATTATTAAGTCATGTACCAATTGTAATACATGACGTAGTATAGTAGTAGTAGTAGTAGTAGTATAGTAGTAGTAGTAGTAGTAGTAGTAGTAGTAGTAGTAGTAGTAGTAGTAGTAGTAGTAGTAGTAGTAGTAGTAGTAGTAGTAGTAGTAGTAGTAGTAGTAGTAGTAGTAGTAGTAGTAGTAGTAGTAGTAGTAGTAGTAGTAGTAGTAGTAGTAGTAGTAGTAGTAGTAGTAGTAGTAGTAGTAGTAGTAGTAGTAGTAGTAGTAGTAGTAGTAGTAGTAGTAGTAGTAGTAGTAGTAGTAGTAGTAGTAGTAGTAGTAGTAGTAGTAGTAGTAGTAGTAGTAGTAGTAGTAGTAGTAGTAGTAGTAGTAGTAGTAGTAGTAGTAGTAGTAGTAGTAGTAGTAGTAGTAGTAGTAGTAGTAGTAGTAGTAGTAGTAGTAGTAGTAGTAGTAGTAGTAGTAGTAGTAGTAGTAGTAGTAGTAGTAGTAGTAGTAGTAGTAGTAGTAGTAGTAGTAGTAGTAGTAGTAGTAGTAGTAGTAGTAGTAGTAGTAGTAGTAGTAGTAGTAGTAGTAGTAGTAGTAGTAGTAGTAGTAGTAGTAGTAGTAGTAGTAGTAGTAGTAGTAGTAGTAGTAGTAGTAGTAGTAGTAGTAGTAGTAGTAGTAGTAGTAGTAGTAGTAGTAGTAGTAGTAGTAGTAGTAGTAGTAGTAGTAGTAGTAGTAGTAGTAGTAGTAGTAGTAGTAGTAGTAGTAGTAGTAGTAGTAGTAGTAGTAGTAGTAGTAGTAGTAGTAGTAGTAGTAGTAGTAGTAGTAGTAGTAGTAGTAGTAGTAGTAGTAGTAGTAGTAGTAGTACTAGTAGTAGTAGTAGTAGTAGTACTAGTAGTAGTAGTAGTAGTACACTGGAGTGCGGATGGAGATTTTGCTCCTCCGCAGTTTTTCTAATTGCTTTCTAATTGCTTTATCCACTATCCCAGTCAACCGATTATTAACCTACATTAACCTACTTCATTACTTTCTTCTAGGCTTCTGGAGTCGGCTCCAGTAGTTCTCACCGCTGTGGAGTTGCCCAGTCCACTATTCCTCCCTCCAGCTGGTTTCTTGCTACCTGGCGAACCGGCCATTGTGTTGTAGTTTCGGCTCGCTTTCCGTGCCTTCGCCTTGGCTTGGGCCTTGGATGACCTGGCTTGCTGTGCTGTGCTTCGCGGCTGGGCGCTTTCCCGCGTGGTCTGTGACGACTGACGTGCGGGGTGCTCTTCACACCTCACGTCTCTTCGCGCGTTCTTCTGGCCGTGCTTGTGTACGCACTGTAGCTGAAGTCTGTAGCTATCTATGAGCCCAGCCCAGCCGGGCGTCCTTCAGGGTCGCACGTCTGGTCGCACGTCTGGCCCACGTGTTTGCTGCTTGTCTGCACCCGCCATCCCCCTGTTATGTCGTCTCAGTCGCGCAGGGGAGGTAACAGCAAGCGCTTGTGCTGTTCCTGCAGTAGGGCGTCGGGCACGTGCCGCTCTTGCTCCTGCAACGCAGCGGGAAGATGTTGTGTAGACTGTTACCCCGGCAGGGACCAGAGATGCACAAACTTTGGAAATACCAATCTTAGCGTTGCGGTTGTCACTGGCGGTGCTGCTGGGGAGCGTTCACTGCCTGACGCACCACCGGAATCAGTACCGGGGTGGGTGCCTCGCAGAGGGCGGAATACTTCGCTTTCCAGACCCCAGTCGTCGGCCACGGACCGTTCCCGTGCGGCGTTGCACCCTGGAGCCGCGAGTTCTATGCAATCCTCTCAATCTGTTGCTGCTGCTTCATCCATGCAGCCCCTGCGTGTGGATCTGCCTGCTCTCGCGTGCTCGGAGGCGGCTTCGATTGATGCTACTGACCCACTGTCCGCAGGTGCTTCTGCTGATTGTGCTGGGGAGTCACGGGGGTTGCGTGTTGACCTCCCTCCGGTCCGTAGTTCTGAAAATGATAGTACCACGGTTCAGCTACCAACCAATATTGCCTCGGCTGCGGCCGATCCCTCCTATGCTGACCCTTCCTCGGCGTCTGTCGCCTCGGTTGCCGCCGGGCCTGTTGCTCGTGGTCGGATTTCGGTGGGTCAACTGGATAATCAATCTAGCCATGTTCCCCAGGTGGGGCGGTCGGAGTCGGGACCTGGCAGCAATCGTTCTGGTGGTCGGAGTAGTTGCGGGCCCTGGTCTGTCGGGAACGAGCGGGAGTACGACATTGTCAGGACATTGTTTGACGAAGTTGTTCACTGGAAACGAAACATATTTATGCTTCCACTTGGATCTGCAGGGCGCGAGTTTGTCATGGAGATAGCCAATATTATATCATTCTTCAACTTGGATACACCCTTGAGTGGCATAGCCTGGACAGTACTCACTATTGCCTGCCATTTGCTCCTCCAAAAGCCTCTCGGATCGTCTCGAGGTGGGGAGAACGCTACCATCCTGCGATCCAGGCTCGAGTTGTGGAAAGCAGGGAAATTGGAGGACCTACTCCTTGACGCCAGGTGTATCCAGGCTCATCTCCGGCCACGACGGGTCACCAGCGCACGCTCCGAGCGGGGTCATACCGACACTGACTTCAGCCGACACGTGTTCAGCGGCAACATCAACTCCGCCATCCGCTGCCTGTCGGAATCTAAGAGTCCGGGTGTTTTGAGACTTGACGACATCGCCGATCCGGCCACGGGGGAAACGGTCGACGATATCCTGCGGCAGAAACATCCAGCTGGGGCAGATCCAGACCCTGATGTGCTCCTGGAAGGCGAGCCCGAGCCCGTCCGTACCGTGCTATTCGCGGCCATCACCGCTGATTTAATCAAGAAGATTGCTCGCTCGATCAAGGGCTCGTCAGGTCCATCCGGGGTGGACGCTGATGGATGGCGAGCGATGCTGACCTGCTACGCGGCTGCCTCTGACCAGCTGTGTAGTGTACTTGCAGAAGCCGCACGCAGGATATGCACGGACAGTGTCGGCGGGAGGGATCTCGAGGCGTTCACTGCAGCCCGGTTGATTGCCCTCGACAAGCGTCCTGGTGTGCGTCCCATTGCGGTCGGCGAGGTCCATCGCCGCATCATCGCCAGGGCAGTCATGCGAGTGGTGGAGAGCGATGTTATGGACGTTGTTGCACCTTCCCAATTATGCGTTGGAATCCCATCCGCCTGCGAGACTTGTGTCCACGCTATGCGTGAAGGGTTCGATAACCCCAGCACGGAAGGAATCCTGTTAGTTGACGCATCAAATGCGTTCAATTCCGTCAATCGTAAGGCTGCACTCCACAACATTCGGCGTCTTTGCCCAGCACTGGCAACGTTCGCTAGCAATACCCATACGGATCGCGTGCGTTTGTTCGTGACCGGCTCTGGCGAACTACATTCAACAGAGGGCACATGTCAGGGTGACCCTCTCGCCATGGCCATTTACGCCCTGGCCATTACCCCGCTTGTCCGCCGCCTGGCTCATCTGCACCCAGACACCTTCCAGTTGTGGTATGCAGATGATGATGCTGCCCTTGGGAGGCTGCTTCGTCTTCGCGGCTACTGGGACACGATCGCAGCTCTCGGACCACGCTATGGCTACAATCCAAATGCTCAAAAGACTGTGCTGGTGGTCAAGAACCATCTGTTGGAGCAAGCCAATACCGTGTTTGATGGCACGGGTGTCATAATCACTGGTGAGGGGTCCAAGTACCTGGGTGCACCGATCGGGACACCCGAGTACTGCAGTCAACACCTGGCTGCGGAGGTCGGTCGCTTTTCCCGCCAGGTCCGCCGGTGTGGTGATTTTGCGGAGACCCAGCCACATGCTGCGTATACAGCCGCAGTGAGAGGGCTGGTCCCCAAGTGGAGATATCTCATGCGTGCTTCGCTCTGCTCCGGCGAAACCATGGCGCCTCTCGACAGTGCAGTGGATAATCATCTTTTGCCTCCGCTGTTGGGTCAGCCAATTGCCTCCGGGAGCGCCTTGCGCAGATTGATGTCGGCACCTTCCAAGTGTGGCGGCATAGCCATCCCGATGTTGGCGGACACTGCCACGGTAATGTACACTGATACAGTTAAGACGACTCGGCCAGTGCGGGGGCTATACAGGTTCCCGGACGTGCCTGAGACTGGTCGTGTGGGATCAGCTGCTGATGGCGGGGCGGATGGTGGTGGTTCGTCTGGCCTACGGGAGATGGCGGAGGCGCTCCAGGAGGCGGAAGGCGCACGGCGGGCTGCTGTACAATCAAGGCGTCGGGCTGGCAAAGCATCTTTGGCCGGTCTGCAGGATCATCTATCCGCCACACAGCAGCTTTTGATGGACGTTGCCGGCTCTGCCGGTGTGTCTTCCTGGCTTACGGCGGAGCCTCGTCTGGCGCACGGCACCGTCTTGAATGCCAGTGACTTCCGTGATGCACTTGCTCTACGGTATGGTCTGCAGCTCCCTGGGCTACCGTCCACTTGTGTCTGTGGTGATGCCTCCACGATGGACCATTTGCTAACCTGCCCCGCCGGCGGGTATCCATCTGCCCGGCACGATAATGTGCGTGACATCCTGGCGGAGACGCTCTCCGAAGCTGTTCGCGATGTCGAGACAGAGCCACGTCTCCGGCCGCTGTCTGGCGAGGATCTGCCCTATGCGACGGCTAACCGGACTGATGAGGCTCGGCTGGACATTCGTGCCCGGGGCTTCTGGACAAGGCAGCAAGACGCTTATTTTGATGTTAGGGTAACCCACCCTAAGGCGTCTGTGCTGTCTGGTCCAGAAGTCCTTAACCAACTCAGGGCCCATGAACGGCAAAAGAAGCAGCAGTACGGTGCCAGGGTCACTGAAGTCGAGAGAGGCTCTTTCACCCCTCTTGTGTTCGCCACGAATGGAATGGCGGGGCCGGAGTGCTCACGATTCCTGGCGACACTTGCCGGTCGGCTCGCGGAGCGCAATAAAGACATCCGGTATTCAAGCATCGTCAGTGCATTGCGTGTTCGGCTGGCATTCTGCCTCGTACGGTGGGCAATAACCTGCTTTCGCGGTTGCCGATCATCTTACCAGCGTCGCGTCCGCTCGTCGTTGTTGGTGCAGTGTCGACAGGCTGCCGGCTGAGATTCAGTGTCCATGCGTCAATCTGGACAATATAACAATAGCTCACAGACCTTAACAATTGATTACTTCTCTTGACATACTAGTGCATTCTCTCTTTCTTTCTCTCTTTCGTTCTTACTCACTCTTTTCCATCACTTGTGTGCTTACCATGGTATTTTTTTGCCCGTAAAAGTGGCTTGGTCAGTAGTAGTAGTAGTAGTAGTAGTAGTAGTAGTAGTAGTAGTAGTAGTAGTAGTAGTAGTAGTAGTAGTAGTAGTAGTAGTCAAAGAACTTTATTCCCGTAGCTATGCAGAAGACGTTACTTTAGTAACGTCTGGCGCTAGCCAGGGTCCACACAGCTTTAATTTGGTGTTTGTTTGTGTGTTTGTTTGTTTGTGTCACGCGATGTGCTTGCGTCGTCACTCACTGCGGGAATCCAGACCACTCTAGACAAACATGCTCCACTTCGGGAACGGCGCCGCAAATCTCGACGTCCTTGCCCCTGGATTACAGATGAGTTAGTGGCAAGTGTTCGTGAACGGAACCGGGCGCATCGTCTCTGGCTCCGAGACAAAACCGATCAGAACCTTCAAGAAGCACACCGATCAGCTCGCTCCAAAGCACGGAAGTTGGACAGGAGTCTGCGCAACTTGTACTTCACTAAGAGATGTGATACATCAGATCAACGGCAACTTTGGGCTGTCATGAACGATGTCACAGGCCGACAGAAGACACGGAAAGAACCTGAAGCGCCGCTTGAGTCACTCAGTAAATTGTTTGGAGACATTGTGCATGACCCTATGCGGCCACCTGAGCTGCATATACCACATGGTCCAGCCTCTGCATCTAGCTTCTCAACATTTCAGCCGGTAAGCGTGTCTGATGTTGCACAATGCTTGCAAACTGTGAGTCCTCACAAAGCATCTGGGAGTGACAACATTCCTGGAATTGTACTGCAGCAGTGTTCACATGTCCTGGCACCTCCATTTACCACCCTAGTCAATGCATCCTTGACATCAGGTACTGTGCCAGTGTGTTTTAAAACATCACACATTAGTCCACTGTTCAAGAGTGGCGATGCAACATCCCCTACTAACTATAGACCAGTGTCATTGCTCCCTATTCTGTCCCGGATTTTGGAGTTCTTTGTAAAGAAGCAACTCACAGCATACCTCACGCAACATAGCATATTACCTAGCAGTCAGTTTGCCTACAGGAAAATGCACTCTACCGAAGATGCATTAGTTCTAGCCGCCAACCGTTGGCTGTTGGCCAAACAAGAGCGAAAATACACAGGTATTGTGATGGTTGACATGTCAAAAGCGTTTGACCGTGTCCAACATCAACGTCTGATTGATAAACTATTCACCCTGGGAGTCAATGGCAGAGTATTGTTATGGTTGGCTAGCTATCTGTCTGGTCGTACTCAACGTGTCAAGGTGTGTGAGGCTCTTTCTGATGCAGTCCCATGCTCAAGAGGTGTGCCCCAAGGCAGTGTTCTTGGGCCGCTTCTCTTTGTCCTTTACACGAGTGACATTTCCGACGTCATACCTTGCATTGTTGTTCATCAGGAGTTCGCGGACGACATCATCCTAGATTATTCTGATTCAGATCTGGACACTGTTTGCAAGACGTTGACTACGGCTGTGACACGTCTGTCTGACTGGCTCTCCGAAATTGGGCTTCTGCTGAATACCGGCAAAACCCAAGTCATGGTAATTCAACCTCGGGGACTCACTGGCGACATACCAGTCGTGAAATGTAAGGATCAAGCCTTAACTGTTACCTCCACTGCCAAATACCTTGGCGTAACCATTGATGACCAGCTATCCTGGCAGCCCCATGTCTCCAGTGTTGTGCAGAAGGCGTCAGTCGCCATCAGCCAGCTATGGCGCCATGGGCGATCTCTGCCCATAAGAGCCCGCAGACTTTGGTACATTGGCATTGTGCAAGCACGACTAACGTACGCATCCAATGCATTCTTCCCGTCGCTGACACAGCAGCTGCAGAGTCGTTTAATCAAATCCAGCAAATCCGGAATTCGTGCAATTTTCCGACTCTCCAGCCGTGCATCCACAGCCCCCCTCCTCGTGCGCTTATCTATTCGATCCCTAACTCACATTTTTAACTACAAGGTTTTATTTTTTGTTTTCCGTTGCCTACATGATCTTGCAAGTCCTCTTTTCTGCACCTACTTTCAGTTGATGGCTAACACAGGCCAAGCATCCCGGGATGATCGCCGAATTACTCGAGGACAGGAGCAGCGGCTACTGCAAGTGCCTTTCCTTCCTGGACCTTCCGGTCGTCAGTCATTGACATTTGTGGGAAGCACTCTTTGGAATTCCCTTCCCAGCGATATTCGCCTCCACAGTGCGGCGGTTGCCTTTAAACTGGCTCTGAACAGAATTAATAATTTGTAACCACCTTGCTCGGCATCCCTACACATTACTGCATGTTTTCTCGGTGTTTTCTTCACTGCATGCTTACACATACACACACCCATTTGAATTATATACAAACTTTGTGCTTTGGAATTATCATGATTGTTATGATTCTTTTTAATATTTCCTTCTCTCATAATATTATATTCGTTCTTAGCAGAAACCGGAGGTTTTTCCTCTGGTGAGAAGGCAGAATTGCCTGTGCTCTAAACGAATTCAAATAAAAGAAACAAACAAACAAACAAACGCCTGGCGCTATCCGTATCTGACGGCAAAAAAGCATAGGATGTTATAAATTTTTCAATTCTCCTTTTTTTCAGGCATATCCTGGGATTCGAACCCGCACTATCGCCCTACATGCATTCCCCCATACACTTCGCATTCATACCCATTCTTCCAAGTTGCGTTACGTTATTATCTTGCGTTTGAAAGCCCTATTTGAATATTGCGGGAAGCTGTATGTGGCCAGCTGTGTTTGATGGTACGGTACGGTACGGGAGACGGTGTCGTATTACCCTCGATCGTACCTGTCCCGTCCCTATCCCCTACCGTACCGTGCCATCAAAGACGGCTGGCCACAATGCATATAACTCAAATAGGGGGGATGAATGCAGGGCGCGCGATAGTGCGGGTTCAAATCCCAGGTTATGTCTAAAAAAAAGGCATTTTTTAAAGAATTTATAACATCCCTATGCTTTTTTTTTGTCTAGGTCATCAAGGCAAAAAAGCATAGCGTAGGGCCCTGAGCTTCCAAGCTCTCTCGTTGAAAATCCATGATAATGTGATCGGAAAGATGATTGAAGAAAAAATCCAAACTCGAGTCAAATCCAGGCAAATATTAACAGTCACTACTATCAAAGCAGATCACTATTCACAATAGCGCAACTTGGAAAGCCGGCCAAAAAGGAAGATATTGAAATTAACCGAAGGCCTCCGTGCACAGCACATGGAGGACCTTATAATTATATTCCCACTCACAACTGGAGCAAACGGCATTGGTCCAGGAATGAAATTGCTACACGCTTTCGGCAGTATGAAGCTCTGCACCCACGAAAGCAAGTAATCAGCCAGCGGAGCAAAGTAAAAGAGATCCTGCAGCGCAAATGCGACATTACTATTGCATAACTAAGCTCTGGCTGCTTCTCGACAATGAGCTGAACAATGTTCTTTAGAGCACGGGAACATTCGGAAGCGCACATACCATTGGTCGCGAAAACCAAAGGTGTGAAGGTGCCTCGCTCAACATCAATCACACGTTGTAGATAGGCCCGTTTCTTCTGTGCTTCGTTACGAGACAACTGGGCAAGTACATCCGATCTCGACAGCAAGGACGCCGAGGGGTGGGTGACCCTCACATCAAAAAATGCATCTTGCAGTAGTAGTAGTAGTAGTAGTAGTAGTAGTAGTAGTAGTAGTAGTAGTAGTAGTAGTAGTAGTAGTAGTAGTAGTAGTAGTAGTAGTAGTAGTAGTAGTAGTAGTAGTAGTAGTAGTAGTAGTAGTAGTAGTAGTAGTAGTAGTAGTAGTAGTAGTAGTAGTAGTAGTAGTAGTAGTAGTAGTAGTAGTAGTAGTAGTAGTAGTAGTAGTAGTAGTAGTAGTAGTAGTAGTAGTAGTAGTAGTAGTAGTAGTAGTAGTAGTAGTAGTAGTAGTAGTAGTAGTAGTAGTAGTAGTAGTAGTAGTAGTAGTAGTAGTAGTAGTAGTAGTAGTAGTAGTAGTAGTAGTAGTAGTAGTAGTAGTAGTAGTAGTAGTAGTAGTAGTAGTAGTAGTAGTAGTAGTAGTAGTAGTAGTAGTAGTAGTAGTAGTAGTAGTAGTAGTAGTAGTAGTAGTAGTAGTAGTAGTAGTAGTAGTAGTAGTAGTAGTAGTAGTAGTAGTAGTAGTAGTAGTAGTAGTAGTAGTAGTAGTAGTAGTAGTAGTAGTAGTAGTAGTAGTAGTAGTAGTAGTAGTAGTAGTAGTAGTAGTAGTAGTAGTAGTAGTAGTAGTAGTAGTAGTAGTAGTAGTAGTAGTAGTAGTAGTAGTAGTAGTAGTAGTAGTAGTAGTAGTAGTAGTAGTAGTAGTAGTAGTAGTAGTAGTAGTAGTAGTAGTAGTAGTAGTAGTAGTAGTAGTAGTAGTAGTAGTAGTAGTAGTAGTAGTAGTAGTAGTAGTAGTAGTAGTAGTAGTAGTAGTAGTAGTAGTAGTAGTAGTAGTAGTAGTAGTAGTAGTAGTAGTAGTAGTAGTAGTAGTAGTAGTAGTAGTAGTAGTAGTAGTAGTAGTAGTAGTAGTAGTAGTAGTAGTAGTAGTAGTAGTAGTAGTAGTAGTAGTAGTAGTAGTAGTAGTAGTAGTAGTAGTAGTAGTAGTAGTAGTAGTAGTAGTAGTAGTAGTAGTAGTAGTAGTAGTAGTAGTAGTAGTAGTAGTAGTAGTAGTAGTAGTAGTAGTAGTAGTAGTAGTAGTAGTAGTAGTAGTAGTAGTAGTAGTAGTAGTAGTAGTAGTAGTAGTAGTAGTAGTAGTAGTAGTAGTAGTAGTAGTAGTAGTAGTAGTAGTAGTAGTAGTAGTAGTAGTAGTAGTAGTAGTAGTAGTAGTAGTAGTAGTAGTAGTAGTAGTAGTAGTAGTAGTAGTAGTAGTAGTAGTAGTAGTAGTAGTAGTAGTAGTAGTAGTAGTAGTAGTAGTAGTAGTAGTAGTAGTAGTAGTAGTAGTAGTAGTAGTAGTAGTAGTAGTAGTAGTAGTAGTAGTAGTAGTAGTAGTAGTAGTAGTAGTAGTAGTAGTAGTAGTAGTAGTAGTAGTAGTAGTAGTAGTAGTAGTAGTAGTAGTAGTAGTAGTAGTAGTAGTAGTAGTAGTAGTAGTAGTAGTAGTAGTAGTAGTAGTAGTAGTAGTAGTAGTAGTAGTAGTAGTAGTAGTAGTAGTAGTAGTAGTAGTAGTAGTAGTAGTAGTAGTAGTAGTAGTAGTAGTAGTAGTAGTAGTAGTAGTAGTAGTAGTAGTAGTAGTAGTAGTAGTAGTAGTAGTAGTAGTAGTAGTAGTAGTAGTAGTAGTAGTAGTAGTAGTAGTAGTAGTAGTAGTAGTAGTAGTAGTAGTAGTAGTAGTAGTAGTAGTAGTAGTAGTAGTAGTAGTAGTAGTAGTAGTAGTAGTAGTAGTAGTAGTAGTAGTAGTAGTAGTAGTAGTAGTAGTAGTAGTAGTAGTAGTAGTAGTAGTAGTAGTAGTAGTAGTAGTAGTAGTAGTAGTAGTAGTAGTAGTAGTAGTAGTAGTAGTAGTAGTAGTAGTAGTAGTAGTAGTAGTAGTAGTAGTAGTAGTAGTAGTAGTAGTAGTAGTAGTAGTAGTAGTAGTAGTAGTAGTAGTAGTAGTAGTAGTAGTAGTAGTAGTAGTAGTAGTAGTAGTAGTAGTAGTAGTAGTAGTAGTAGTAGTAGTAGTAGTAGTAGTAGTAGTAGTAGTAGTAGTAGTAGTAGTAGTAGTAGTAGTAGTAGTAGTAGTAGTAGTAGTAGTAGTAGTAGTAGTAGTAGTAGTAGTAGTAGTAGTAGTAGTAGTAGTAGTAGTAGTAGTAGTAGTAGTAGTAGTAGTAGTAGTAGTAGTAGTAGTAGTAGTAGTAGTAGTAGTAGTAGTAGTAGTAGTAGTAGTAGTAGTAGTAGTAGTAGTAGTAGTAGTAGTAGTAGTAGTAGTAGTAGTAGTAGTAGTAGTAGTAGTAGTAGTAGTAGTAGTAGTAGTAGTAGTAGTAGTAGTAGTAGTAGTAGTAGTAGTAGTAGTAGTAGTAGTAGTAGTAGTAGTAGTAGTAGTAGTAGTAGTAGTAGTAGTAGTAGTAGTAGTAGTAGTAGTAGTAGTAGTAGTAGTAGTAGTAGTAGTAGTAGTAGTAGTAGTAGTAGTAGTAGTAGTAGTAGTAGTAGTAGTAGTAGTAGTAGTAGTAGTAGTAGTAGTAGTAGTAGTAGTAGTAGTAGTAGTAGTAGTAGTAGTAGTAGTAGTAGTAGTAGTAGTAGTAGTAGTAGTAGTAGTAGTAGTAGTAGTAGTAGTAGTAGTAGTAGTAGTAGTAGTAGTAGTAGTAGTAGTAGTAGTAGTAGTAGTAGTAGTAGTAGTAGTAGTAGTAGTAGTAGTAGTAGTAGTAGTAGTAGTAGTAGTAGTAGTAGTAGTAGTAGTAGTAGTAGTAGTAGTAGTAGTAGTAGTAGTAGTAGTAGTAGTAGTAGTAGTAGTAGTAGTAGTAGTAGTAGTAGTAGTAGTAGTAGTAGTAGTAGTAGTAGTAGTAGTAGTAGTAGTAGTAGTAGTAGTAGTAGTAGTAGTAGTAGTAGTAGTAGTAGTAGTAGTAGTAGTAGTAGTAGTAGTAGTAGTAGTAGTAGTAGTAGTAGTAGTAGTAGTAGTAGTAGTAGTAGTAGTAGTAGTAGTAGTAGTAGTAGTAGTAGTAGTAGTAGTAGTAGTAGTAGTAGTAGTAGTAGTAGTAGTAGTATTCTTTTATTTTCCATCGGAAGCCTCAACAGTGATGAACACAACTCTTAAGAGGGCCGATAACAGCGTATAGTACATGTCAGTGCCATTCCAAATTTATCCACAAAAGGCATATCTGAACGCATTTTGTCCATAATTATTAATGTTTTGTTCTCATTTTCTTCAGAATATTTGAATTATATGCTGGCTTCATTCCAATATTCCCTTTGTCGCTCAATATGCTATATGTCGCACAAAATATGCGGAAAAATGTGCAAGCATATTATTTTGGTCCAGGCCTAAAAGGAAGTGACTACATGTACTGGATTTTGTGGATGTGCGTTGTTGCATGCGAAAGTACCGATTGCCAAACTGTTTTTCATCGACTCCAAACTACCGCTAATTTTATATTATAAAATTAACACAATAAGAGGACAGAGAAAGTGTTTTTACTCCGAGTTTCAGGCACTAAGCGATCATCAGAAAACAGTAATGAGAAATCTGGATCAGTATTGGTTTATACAAAAAGAATAGAATGGGATACGGAGCTTGGGTTGGCTGTGACTCAGAGTTTCACGCCTGTGTCGAGCATCAGACAGCAATGATTACAAAAACTCAATCAATGTTCTTGATATAGTGTGGTAAGGTGCTAGTGGAATCAGAGAATTTAAGCGCAAATAGCGTCAAGCGGTGATTCTATGCATGTACTTGCAAGATCAGCGCCAGACATCAGGTGTAATCCTGGTTTATGGAACTGGAGGTGTGAAGTTAGATATGTAGAATTTGTTCTCATGTCTGCACTTGGCCACTAGCTCCGATCGCTTGTTGATGTTCACCCTTCTGTCAGCATGCAATATATCCAGCTTCTCACGCAGACAGAGAGGGCAGCGCTTGGTGGCATTGGAGTATGCTCGTGTTTGGGCGACAACTGACCAACTGATGCTGTACCCGGCATTCTTGCGCTTCATGTCCTAGATGAGCTTCGACAACTCGGTACTCTTCTCCATTCGCTCATGCCTCATTGACGTCATGTGTCCGTCGTATCGCTTCTTGAACGTCATTTCAGTTAGGCCGAAGTACTCATTTGGTTCGTCTTTTCCGGTTTCTGTCACGCTGGCCTTGTATACGATTGACTGGATCTGGCAGTTTCCATGCATGGGGCATCCCTGCAGTTGCATCTTTTCTCTGTTCTCTGTTGATCATCTTTCTGCTTCCTCCGCAAGACCGAAATGTTGTGCGCCTTTAGTACACCAGACATGTTCTGCATGCAGCTGTAACTTACTTTTACTGTGTCACTTTTGAATATTTGTTTAGGCGTGAGCGAGGTGGGAATTGCTTCTAGACGAGGTGCAAGAATCTTTGCGCGACATTCGTGGCTACTGTTTTGCTGAACGGAGGATTGTACCAGATGATGTTTCGTCTGCGGTTTTTCTTCTTTTTCTCTTCATCTTTTTCTCTCTCCTCCCTGTACACGATCTGCTCGGCGTAACCGCTGGCCTTGAGCGCACTGTTGTACAGAGGTGCCGCCTCCTGGAAGATGTCTCTGTTGGACGAAATATCTGTCAATCGTCTGCTGATAGACTTGGGTATTTGTTGGATGTTGGCGGGTTGGTGGTTGGATAGTGTGTGGACGTACACCGGCGTGTCATTTGGTTTTCGGTAGGGGCGGTAAGTCCCGTCGGCAAAATTGAGTGTTACGTCGAGGTAGTTTGCGACCTTCATGCCGGCATGGATGGTAATTTTCAGCCCAAGATCTTTGGGCATATCTCCTTTCTTGCTCTGTCTGCTGCCATGCCTGTCGCATCTCTCAAGACCGCCAACCCGTCGTCGCGGTAGAGTCCGATGTTATCACTATCGAACTTATCAGCCAGCTTTGGCATTTTGTAATCATTGCTGTCTGATGACCGCCACAGGCGTGAAACTCTGAGTCACAGCCAACCCAAGCTCCGTATCCCATTCTATTCTTTTTGAATGAAGCTCTGCACCCCAGGGCATTGAGCACTCGTTCGAGGACCACACCCAACTTTCCATGTGTATTGGTTTATATACTCACAAAGCAAAGAGTAAATGGGGCAAATCTAAAAGTTGTGACTGGCGGCAGTGCAAAGCGTTAATGACAGCATCATGGATCTACGACCGTTCACCGAAAACGTGTTCACAGAACGACCATTCACAGAAAGACGTTTCACGGTAAGACATTTCACAGAATGACAGTTCACCGCCACTGCAGATTCACCGAAATATCTATTCACCGAATTTTCATTCGCAGAATTCTGTTTCGTCGAATCCCGGTTTACAGACGCATTTTTTCACCGAATGGACAGTTCACCGAAAATTACTTATAATTGACCCAAAATCATGGCCGCTTATAAAATGTGTAGTGAAAGGTACTCAAGCGGCAAGCCTCACTTATCGGCTAAAACTAACACAATGAAATAAAATCCAAAACAACATTGGAGAAGAAGACTAAGTCTTGTGGTGCAATTTGAGGAAATAATCACATCACGGCTCCACAAAGAAAGCCAGATTATGGGCAATACCACGCAAAAACTCCAGTGGCGGGCATTGCTCAAATGTGGTCACTGCAGTGCGCAGGCGCTGATCAACCTTCCTGTACCGCTCCTTCCTTGTTGGCCCATCTTGCCCAGCATGCATTCTTCCCAGATTTTCTTCAGTGCTTCGTTGCTTGCTCCTTATGTTCTCGATCAGCTTCCACAATGTCGGATGATGGCAGTTTACTTCAGCTGAAAATCGGCGATGCCAACTTTCCTGGATTTGTTCGTTCTGTGTTCTCCATTAGCCGTTCTTGTGTGCGCGTTCCACCACTAATGCCGGAACAAAGGCGTGTTTCTGGTCCCATTAGCTCCTAGACTGCCTATGTAGAAAGTTTCAAAGTACGTTAATACTTCCTCCGCCTCGGGAGGAAAGTCGGCTTCCAGTGACTCAAAGTAATGCGCAACGTCTCCCAGTGGAATGAAAGCAAGGGCTTGTTTCACAAGTAAAAGGACTCAAATTCGATATCAGAGTCGCTGGAAGAAGGGGCATGTTTTCGGTGAAATTGTTATGTGGTGAAACCGCTATTCTTTAGAGGATTCGAATGCGATATAATTATATCGATGTCATCAGCGACCTTTTTTCAGTGAAGCTGCTATTCGGCAGAACTGCTATTCTGTGAACCGATATTCGGTGAACATGCTCTCGATAAACCTGTTTTCTGTGAACCTGATTTTCGGCGAAATGAACAGTCGCTAAATCTTACACTCTGTGAAATGTCTTTCGGTGAAACGTCGTTCTGTGAATGGTCGTTCTGTGACGCCGTTTTCGGAGAACCGTCGGGAACACCCTTGGGGCAAATCTAAAAGTACGAATGAGAGCAGAGATGAAAGGTGACAACCACTGGAGCCGGTTGTCTCCTACTTAATTAGGTGATGGCTGTGAATGGTTTTATAAAATTAATAATTCATGCAAGTACGAAGTAAGTACGATTTGTTGTTGGTTAACAGCATGCATGTAACAAGGCGCGGTGGACGCACTGACTGTGTTGGGAAAACAGCGCACTTTACCACAACCCCCATCATGTCCACGGTTGGCAGAGCCCCGGCCGACCATTTGAACAGTATGGGTCGTAGTCCTGGTTCTGACCCTCATTATACATGTACTAGGGAGCTGTCAAGGACCCTTAATCGTTGGTCAGCTTCGATATAGTCGAGTTTTACCCGTCCATCTCGGAGCAGCTACTCCAAACGGCTCTGGAGTTCGCCGCCCAATTCACTCCCATTCCCCAGTGCGACGTCGACGTAATTCTCCACGCACGAAAGTCGCTACTATTTGCCAATGGCAAGGTGTGGGCCAAGAAAGACAGGCAGAGCCTATTCGATGTGACGATGGGAAGTTTTGATGGGGCAGAGGTGTGGCAACTAGTGGGAGCGTTCCTGGTCAAATGACTCGCGGATATGTATGATCCGGCTAGTGTCGGGCTGTACCACGACGACGGACTGGCCGTGCTCTGGACTACTACAGGACACGACGCAGACTCCATCCGCAAGGCAATCACGAAGCTATTAAAAGACGTTGGCCTACGAATAACCATCAGTACCAACCAGAGGACAGTGGACTTCCTCGACGTCACCTTTGATCTAGCCAGCGGCCGCTACCACCCATACCGCAAACCGATTGACGCACACAGATACATACACACCAAGTCGAATCACCCGCCCAATATACTCCGGAATCTACCTGCAATGATCAATAGGCGGGTGTCCGACATCTCGTGCGACGAGGAGGAATTCACGAACGCGGCACCCGCATACAGAGCTGCGCTATCTGCCAGCGGATTTCCAGGGGCCATAGTGTTCGACGGCGGTGGGCCTACCAAGAAGAAGAACAAGCGGAGGAGAAAGATAACATGGTACAACCCACCATACAGCTTCCTCGGTCATGGCAGACCTGTGGCTAAACACCTCTCCTGTGATGGGCTGGAGATGTGGCTCGATGCTTACATTGGTGCAGATACGCTTCAGAAAGCTGGCAGTGACATCGCGGATCGCATTATGCCGTATAGTGGGGAAACCTCCCGGTTGGGCATGACAGGCTGTGAGTCACGTTGAAAGCAGCTCCACATACATATAGACTAGGCAGACGAGCAGAGTGCCAACCATACCACAGGGTGCCAACCATACAAGCAGGGCGCCAACCATACCACAGGCATATACCATCACGGACCTCACCCTTTGATAGCACAAATCCGTGCCGGCGGGATGGGCGACAGGTGAGCCAACTGGATGCGCCCTTTTCTGCCGCAAGATCAAGGGCATGACGATCATCCAACTCCAGTCGTCCTCTCAGGTAGTTGGTGCGTTGCCACCTTTACCTTCGATTTGATTGAGCGCATGACGGTGAGGGTGTCAGTAAGGGAGAGATCCTGTGCCATGATCTTCTCAACGAGCGGCTGGGTGATATCAACGGAGTCCTGATGCTGCTGTATTGAGGTCTGGGGGTCGAGGATAGCAAGACCATTATCACGGCATGGAAGGTCAGCTCGCTCCAATTCACCAGGTGGCACTCGATCTGTCAGTGATAGGAGCATAGAAGAGGTGATGATGTCATCCAGGGGACAGAATTGATCAGAGATGTCCGGCATCACCCACGCAAGTAAGCTCCATTTGTGCCTGAGCCCCTGCGTGAAGGTGGTGTAGACGGCCTGTGGCTGTGACTGTGCAACCTCCGCTGCTCGCTGAATCTTGGCGCACCCTCCCTGCATCTTTGACTCCACATCCCAGACCACGCCACCACTCCCCTTATTCATGGCTCACACATGACGGGTTTACGTGGCTCTAGTAAAAAAAACAAAAACATGTTCGGTACAGAACTCTTCCGTACCTTCGTGCCGTACCCAAGTGACGGTATCCATCACTGACAACTTTGATGGAGGTATCAGTGAACTGTGCCTTGGCCTCCTCCATCTTGCCGGGCTTCACTAGAAGAACTGACTTCTCGGCGTTGGTGACGTAGCCATAGTCGGGTCCGCGAGACTCGAGCTTCATCCACCAGTCCACCACTCCTTCACGGCATTCCACTTGCCTCCAGCTGCAGAGTAATCGGCGTACCATGCCTGCAAGGTGTCGACGGTCGACACATCGTTGATCAGTGGGATAGTGCCCAGCGCATACATATACATTGCGAGAGGGTCACCCTGGGTACTAGTGCTCTCACTGGACTGCAGCTCTTCTCCGCCTACAAACAACTGTTGTAAACCACCAGTTCTCAATTGGGAAAGGCCTTCGCGCTTATGGCATTGTATTCGTTGAAATGTTGTATTTCGACTCCGCCGTACCGCTGATGTTGCTGCATGGCATACGCTATATGCGTTGTGTGCGTTTTGCTGTATACGCTGTTATGTCCAGTTTTATATGCGTATGTTTTTTGCATGTACGCTGTTTTTGCATGCTATAAATAGCTGGTATTACTAGTGTTCATTGTTAATTATTCGATGAAGTGAAATATACTGTCTAAAGGAAAAGTGTTGTCCTCGTGCCGTGTGGTCGTACGATCCTGACAATTTAGAGAATCTTAGAGGGTTCACAACATTTGGCGACCCACCACGCCAGGATACGGAGCGAGCATGGCAGAGGAACTATGGAACAATTTGGAAGCCAGCTTTATCGACAATGGAGAGCGGTTAGGATTAGAAGGCGAGTTGTTGAAGGTACATGTGGAGCAGAGGCTCCAACAGTACGCGGAGCGTGAGGATCGCAGTGCCAGACGGCGAGAGGAGGCGCTCCGCACCGAGTTTGCCAAAACACTAAAGGAGATTAACGAGCGCATCGCCAATGCGCATGAGGGTGAGGGTAACGCCGCGATGGGAGGTACAGAGGAATCTCCCAGTCACAGCGGTGGGCGTCAACCGTTGATGAAAATCCCCTCATATGATGGAACGCAGCCATTGGAGCGTTATCTTGACCTGTTCGAGGACATCTGTTCCAAGAACGAGTTCAAAGAAAGCGAATGGCTGCTGCGACTGCGCATCGCGCTATCGGGTAGCAAAGCGGAGAGGATATGTATTGGATGCAACAATTACGAGGAAGCAAAGCGAGAGTTGCTTGCCTCGCTCGGAAAGACTCCGGATAAAGCGTGGAAGACATTGCTGACAGGAAAGCAGCGGTCAGATGAGTCGTTTCATCAATACGTTGTCCGTGTTTGCCGAGAGGTAGAGGTGTGGGCCACACTCGCTATGACAGAAGATGGCGAGGTGGACACCAAGTATAGCGCCGATATAGGTAAAATGTCCCCGGTGCTGCAAGCAATGGCAAAGCAGGTAATCTTGGAGCAATGCGGACCTGAGATGAAGACGTACCTGGTCGAACGACAGTGCTACGGGATGTCACTGCGCCAGGTACAGGAGCACGGCGCGTCTTACCAGGTCGCGCACGGACGACAGGGTGATACTGCCAGGAAGCCAGTAGAACGATCCGTGCCAAGGCCCACGGCGTCGGCACAGTGCATGGCGATATCGGTCGCAGATGCAGAGAAGCAGCTAAAGTCGCTGCCACAGGAAGGGAGAAAGGGTTTTCTGCAGCGAGAGAGACTCTGCTGGAACTGCCTTAAGTATGGCCATATGGCCAGAGAATGTCGGTCAGGCCCGAGATGCACGAAATGCCAGAGGAAACACCACCTGCTAATACATGATGTGTTGGATAGAGCAGGTTACAGCCGGGAGAAACCGACTGAGATAGTTACGGAGAAGAATGTTGGGTCGTGCTGTCTACACTCGCCAAGTGTGCGGCTGATGACCGGAGTGGCACGAGTTGAGGGAAGAACTCGAAACGCGAAGGTTCGCGTGTTCCTGGACTCGGGTGCTGAGGCGTCATTCGTGACTGCAGCGTTGGTGTCAGCAATCGATGCAGAACACGTTGGGGTTGAAAATGTAGAGGTGAAGCCGTTCGGCGCGGAACCAACCCAACAGCGCATGGATAAGTACGCCATCACGATCCAGGGTAGCTCCGCTAGCATTCGGGTATGCGCGTTCGTGAAACCAACGCTTGAGCTGGACTTGAAGTGCGCAAGTCCGCAGACCATTGCGCAGTGGCACAGTTGGGGAGTAGAGCTGAGTGACAAGCCTCAACAAGGGACATCAGACGAAATACATTTGCTGATTGGTGCAGACTATATAAACGCGGTACTGCACAGCAAGAAGGAAGTTAATGGTGAGACGGTGTGGAACACAGAGATAGGTAATGTATTATCTGGTCCAGCGTCTGCACCAAGTCGAAACAGTCAGCCGGTGACCGTGTCATGTGTCACAGCCCAAATTGAACAACTATGGCAGTTGGATGAACCTCCAGAACAACATCAGCACCTGCCATCGTTCCCGCTATGTCGCCAGGGCAGCGGGTACCAAGTGGGTCTCTTGTGGTGAAATGAGCGTCGCCCAACGGATAACTTTGCTCAAGCTAGAGTCATCGCAACGCGGCTTCTTGAAAAGCTGAAGAGGAATGGGAAGCGTGCGCTCTATGATGGTGTGCTGATCCGGGAGTACCGCGAGCTTGGAGCAATTGAGCTGGAGCCATGTGAGAGCAATGCCGGGTACTATGTACCGCATCATGGTGTATTCCGCGAGCACGCTGCAACCACGAAGTTAAGAGTGGTGTTCAATGCCTCGGCGACGGCTCCAGATGGCAAGTCGTTGAACGGCATGGTTGACCCTGGACCGTCGCTATTGCCGAGTCTCGCAGGTATGCTATTACGGTTCCGTGAATATAAGAGCGCGCTGCAAGCGGACATCCGCAAGGTTTTTTTCATGGTCGCGGTTAATCCCGAAGACCGTCCGTACCTGCGTTTCTTGTGGCCCGGTCGAAGCGACAGCGATGAACTGTTAACCTGGAGGCTAACGAAACTGCCATTTGGCGTGAACTGCTCGCCGTACATGCTTACTGCGGTGATTCAGCATCACTTGAAGGAGCTACGGGCGTTGTCTGCACCCAAAGAGCGAGATCGTATTGATCTCTTGCTCACGAGTTTCTACGTTGACGATTTGGTCTCTAGTGTCTCAAATGCCTCGGAAGCCAAGGAGATGCAAGAGTTCAGCGTGCGTGTGCTTACGGATTCTGGCATGGAGTTACGCAAGTGGCGAGGCAACGAAATCCCGTGCGATCCAGAGGCCGGAGATAAAGTCCTCGGTCTGAAATGGAAAACCAGTGATGACTTGCTCAGCATAGCAGCGCTAGGCGAGTCCGATAGGCCGTCTGTTTGGACCCGGCGATCCCTCCTCAAGTGTGTTGCATCAGTGTTTGATCCGCTAGGTCTAGCAGCACCGGCAGTTGTGCCGGGAAAGATACTGCTACAGCAAGCCTGGAAAGTCGGAGGCGACTGGGATGATAGGTTGCCTGATGGCATCTCAGCCGCATGTGCGCAATGGTGGGGAGAGTTGGCCGAAGTGGTGAGCATTGACATACCACGTTGGATTTGCTGCAATCTTGACACGCCGATTGCGCTTCATGCCTTCGCCGATGCCAGTGAGAAAGCGTTTGGATGTTGTTTGTATGCAGTCGTCAATGGACAGTCGCACTTGGTATTTGCCAAGGCCAAAGTGGCACCTGTGTCTCCGCCCACGTTAGCCCGCTTTGAGTTACAAGCAGTATGTCTAGCGGCTCACTACGTTGAGTTTGTGGTGAAGGAGCTGCGTGTGACCGTCACGCAAGTCTATGGCTGGACTGACAGTCTCACTACCGTTCATTGGATCAGTAATCCAAGTACAAATGGAAAACATTTGTGGCTAACCGCGTCAGTCAAGTCCAAGAGATATCGAAGAAGGTCGGTATTGTGTGGAACCATTGCCCGGGCCTTCACAACCCTGCAGATTTACCGTCGCGTGGGAGTAGTGCACAGCAGACCCGTAGTCCGTTCTGGAGGGGTGGACCAACCTGGATCACGGAGCCCAATGACTGGCCCACCGCATCCTCAACCGCAGCTACAGATGAGTCCAGTGTAGAAGTACGAGTGTCAGCCACCACCTGTAGTCGAGAATCTGATAAGGAATGGTGGCTCCGATTCAATAAATGGTCGAGGGCACAGGGCATGGTGACTCGGATGTTGCAGTGGAAGCACACTGAGCCTCGTGCTGAACTCTATTTTGCAGCAGACAACGTATTGTACCGCATCGTTCAAGCCGCATGTTTCGCTGAGGATCTTGAGCTGATCAAGCAAGGTCAACCAGTGAAGCCTGGGTCGAAGGTGTATCAGCTTGCACCGTTTCTGGATGAGCATGGAGTGCTCAGAGTCGGGGGACGACTTAAGCACAGCGAGTTGGCGTATGGAGCCAAGCACCCAGTCCTGTTAGGCAAACATCATCTGACCGAGTTGCTGTTGGAGAAAATGCATGTTGAAAGGATGCACCAAGGTGTAGAAGGAGTCTTGTCGTTCATCCGTCAGAAATTTTGGATTATCGGTGGTCGACGGGCGCTACGCAACATTACTCAGCGATGTGTTACATGCCGCCGCTACAAGGCTAAGGCTGCCTCAGAAGTCTGCCCGCCGCTGCCGGAAGACCGAGTTGTTCACGAGAGGCCGTTCGCAACTACCGGCATCGACTATGCTGGTCCGTTGTACGTGCGCCGTGGTGAGTCATTTCCGAAGGTATGGATAGCATTGTTTGTGTGTGCCACCACCAGAGCAGTTCACTTGGAGGTGGTCGATAGTTTAAGTACCGAGTCATTCTTGATGGCATTTCGGAAGTTTGTCGCGAGACGTAGTTTGCCGTCTCGGATCAGGTCTGACAACGCTACAACGTTCAAGGCGGCATCTGACAAACTGAGTGTGCCATGGATGTTCAATCCTCCAGCTGCACCATGGCATGGAGGCTTCTATGAGCGAATGGTTGGTACAGTGAAGAGTGCCTTGAAAAAGGTAATGGGAACAGCGTTTCTGAAGGTCCAGGAGCTTGAGACCCTCTTGTATGAGGTTGAAGCAGTGGTGAATAGTCGTCCGCTAACTAATGTGTCTGATAGCCTGGATGAGCCACCAGTAACCCCTGCAATGATGATGGGTAACATCTGGATGTCGTCAGAGAAGCCAGCAGGTACCCTGGACGCTGCGCAGATGTCATCGAGATTGCGTTACCTCAGTCGGACCACCCCCACAGTACCCTGTTGAGGCCGATCCAAAGGTTAGTGCCATAAGAAGTATCGTCACAGGACGTGGCTCCTGGGCTTGCCGATACCGCTCAACCTGCTATCGTCCCTCTGCAGCCAGCGTTTGAACCGTCAGCACCGTTACCACCACCACGGCAGCAGGAGATGACGCGTTCTGGGCGTGTAGTCAGAGCCCCGGATCGTTTTTGACTTTTGTGCATTGTTGTACGGCGGTGAGAAGCCCTTTGGTGGGGAGAATGTTGTAAACCACCAGTTCTCAATTGGGAAAGGCCTTCGCGCTTATGGCATTGTATTCGTTGAAATGTTGTATTTCGACTCCGCCGTACCACTGATGTTGCTGCATGGCATACGCTATATGCGTTGTGTGCGTTTTGCTGTAAACGCTGTTATGTCCAGTTTTATATGCGTATGTTTTTTGCATGTACGCTGTTTTTGCATGCTATAAATAGCTGGTGTTACTAGTGTTCATTGTTGATTATTCGATGAAGTGAAATATACTGTCTAAAGGAAAAGTGTTGTCCTCGTGCCGTGTGGTCGTACGATCCTGACAATTTAGAGAATCTTAGAGGGTTCACAACAACAACCTTGCAGGCGAGCTGTAGGTGTTGATGATAGTAGCAGCGAACTCCGGGCACAGGTGACGAATGTTCCGCATGCAGGTGGCCCTGTTCAGCCGGCTGAATGCGTTTGAAGCATCGGCGAATAGCACGGCATCCGTGTCCTCTTCGGAAAACGTCACTCGCATAGCATGGATGGCGGCTTCCATACCACTCTCCTGGCCTCCACAAAGCTGCCGGCCGCCAACGGCTTGCGTGATGGTTGAGCCAATGACCTGCAGGATAGCCTTCCCTATGATCCGTCTTGCAACCTCACCGATGCCAATAGGTAGAACTCCAGGGTTTTTGTCAAGCGGACTCAATCGACACGCCGCATATGCTTCTAGTTCTAGAGAGGAAGGGTCCACGTAGGTGGTAGGGATTCTCCGCGCAGGTACACATCCGTCTCCACCCTGCTGCATCCAGCCCAGATGGGCCCGCTGCGCCTTGTGTGTGCAGTGCAGCTTGGCTGATTACCCGACCGTTAAGACCGGAGAAGACAACAGAGTCAGTGTGTCTCTGGTGGATGCTGGCCATCCCCTAGCAGGGCTGATTCACTGAGTGGCTCTGCCGGAGGGTGCTTCTTGCCCAGGATATCACGCACTGTTTTCCCGTCGATGACCTCTTGCAGGTCCAGTGGCTTTGCAGAGTCGCTTTCCGACAGCATTCTCGAGGCTGATGTGATCTTGCCGTCATACACCATTGATGCAAAGGGACATGCACCATCGTCACGTCTCTGGCCGTGCTGCTTAGACCCGTTGTGCAGTTGACGCTGGATAGTGCGTGATTCCAACATCAGGCCATTGATGTCTCCGAGCCTCCACTGTTCCAGGCGTCGAGTGAGGCACTCTGCGTGTATGCGCTGCTCCTGTGCTCGGTACGGCTGCTGCAGCAGCAGTGAAGTTACTGCCATCGCAAATGCTAGGCCTTCGGTTGCACAAGCATCGCAATCTGCAAATGCACTGGATTTGTACGAGCCCCCGCAGATTTTCTCTTACAGCGCCGATTTTTTGGGGTCCAAATTTATTTTATTTACTTTTTAAATGGCTGTGAAAACAGTATGATAATTATGGAGAGACTACAAGAATCGGGTGAAAAACCTTGAAATCCTAACAAACAAAACAAACGTTTTGTCACTTCAGTTGTTTGGCGCTAATCCTCGTATACATGTAGTGTGAGGAATGCTTCTTTTCTCACTCACATGCGTCTGCAACACACACACGTGCGTGCACACAAACAAATACATATATATGCAGAGCTCACTGACTTGTCAGTTTGAGCACTCTGGCAAGGTACGTTCGGGCCTGATTGGAAATTTATATTTCCATTGCTATCAGGTTCGGCCTCATTTTCTCTGTGCTGCGCTGATGAGTTCAAAAAGAACGAAACAGCATGCTGTCCGCAGATTGAGTATTTCGCTCCTGCTCTTGTAGCAGTTGAGCACTCTTGCGTGGGGTAGTGCCTTTGCTGTTTGCATTATGCAGAGCTCACTGACTTGTCAGTTTGAGCACTCTGGCAAGGTACGTTCGGGCCTGATTGGAAATTTATATTTCCATTGCTATCAGGTTCGGCCTCATTTTCTCTGTGCTGCGCTGATGAGTTCAAAAAGAACGAAACAGCATGCTGTCCGCAGATTGAGTATTTCGCTCCTGCTCTTGTAGCAGTTGAGCACTCTTGCGTGGGGTAGTGCCTTTGCTGTTTGCATTATGCAGAGCTCACTGACTTGTCAGTTTGAGCACTCTGGCAAGGTACGTTCGGGCCTGATTGGAAATTTATATTTCCATTGCTATCAGGTTCGGCCTCATTTTCTCTGTGCTGCGCTGATGAGTTCAAAAAGAACGAAACAGCATGCTGTCCGCAGATTGAGTATTTCGCTCCTGCTCTTGTAGCAGTTGAGCACTCTTGCGTGGGGTAGTGCCTTTGCTGTTTGCATTATGCAGAGCTCACTGACTTGTCAGTTTGAGCACTCTGGCAAGGTACGTTCGGGCCTGATTGGAAATTTATATTTCCATTGCTATCAGGTTCGGCCTCATTTTCTCTGTGCTGCGCTGATGAGTTCAAAAAGAACGAAACAGCATGCTGTCCGCAGATTGAGTATTTCGCTCCTGCTCTTGTAGCAGTTGAGCACTCTTGCGTGGGGTAGTGCCTTTGCTGTTTGCATTATGCAGAGCTCACTGACTTGTCAGTTTGAGCACTCTGGCAAGGTACGTTCGGGCCTGATTGGAAATTTATATTTCCATTGCTATCAGGTTCGGCCTCATTTTCTCTGTGCTGCGCTGATGAGTTCAAAAAGAACGAAACAGCATGCTGTCCGCAGATTGAGTATATTATATATATATATATATATGTACACATAAAAGGCCTCTTGTACGGGCAAAGCCAATGTGCTTACATATGACATAAAATACAAAAAAATGATCAAAACACCAAGAATGTGAAAAAAGCCCAATCCTGTGTTGCCATACGGGAACTGAAACCCGAAACAAATCCAAGAAGATGGTAAGTAAAGACAGTTGGCGGTCACGCGGCAAAAAATATCACCTAACGTAAGCACTAACAATGTTGAAAGTCTAGGCCGCTTACCTGGACAAGGAGCAGTGCAAGAAGCCGTGGTCTCGCTCAGGGGGATTATGACCCCCTGCACCCGCGGAAGCATATCATGGTCCAACGTAGCAGGGTAAACGACAGGAGGCTTCGAAGCTCGCCTATTACTACCGAGTAAGCCAGCTCGCTATGTTTCTCAACCAGTTGCGATGCAGGTGCCTTCAAAAACAATGTTATCCCTTTGCCGCACATGTCTGAAGTACTGAAAACGATAGGAGTGAAAGCTCCACGGTCTACCCTGTTCACTCCCTGCACACACACACACACACACACACATGTGTGCATGCCCGAACGCACAAACACACACGCACACCCAGCCACACACCCACACACACGCGCGCACACACCCACCCACACACACACACACCCCATCCCCCCCCCCCACACACACACACATTCCACCAGCTAACAAACAACTGCAGCGACAGCCACAGCAAGAAGACAAGAAATGCAGGCACAGGCACAGCAAGGCTGGATGCACCATTTTAGAACTCCAGTGCATTGCATGAGGCACACCATGCAGCATTTACAGCCTTTACAAACATGTCAGCAGAATTGAAACAAAATTCACTACACCGGCCAGCATGAGAACATTCAATACAAACATAACACCAAGATCCACAACTGGAGGGAGGGTGGTTAACCAGCTTGCAAAGCAAGGAAACAAAGAATGAGAAAACCCGCGTGTGCCAGCATACAAAACGGTGACTACCTCTATCCCAGACATGTTCATTAGAAAAAACAACATGATTGTCTTGTTTGGGATGGCAACAAACAGAATCAGCTGAAGCGACATGACTTGTTACGAAGGTTTTATTGAAATGTAAAGTGGTGATGGACAAAGAAATAATTGTGATGGAAATGTACTGTGAAGAACAATAAAAGGAAACGATGAAAAATATAAAATGCATCAAACTAGCTTTCCCACAGCGCTCGTCAGGAAGCATGGTTGTACAAATTAACAAATTGCAACACTGGCTACTATAAAAGATCAATAGTGATAAACACCACCTAAAAAATGCCAAAAAAGTATCATAAGGTATTCTTGAAAGACACCATAATCCATATGCGTGAAAGATAACAATCAAACACGCCAAGGGGACAAAATTCAAGTATGAAACAATACTAGTGAAAAAATTCTGGCCGAACAAGGCCAGAGTAACACGATAACCAGACTAACACGACAAGATAACACTCTCCTTTTGAACGCAAAGATGAGGCTTATGAATGCGTTGGAACGCAGCATCCAATACTTTCACCGGTAACTGATAACCACGACTTCCACGGCACAAAACGGAGAAACATTAATCAGAATACATTAATTTTGGCAACATTCAGCACGAGATACCGAAATACTAACGCGGTCGAAACACACCCCACATCTCCCGTACCCACTATCGTCCACCCACATGGTAGAGACACTGCATCAAATGGTGTCAAACAGAGGTGTCGAACAAAAACAAAAAAAATAGCCTGAAGCGTATATCCTTATAATGTACATGTATAATGTACTCTGCGTACTATGGTAGCTAAAACACATGAACAGGAATTCGCATTCCGTTGGCTGGGACGAGAAAATTAATGTTTCATCCATTAGTGATAAATGATACTGCAGTGATTTTAGAGATGATAATATTTCAGTGATAGGCCATCAACTGAATGTTTTAGTCATTAGGGATAACAATTAATGATGATATCGGTTGCAGAGATGTTGCCATTGCGGGCGACCCTTGGCTAGGGTCCGGCGGATTCTGCCGGCCAAAAAATTGGCAGAATTCGGTACTTTTTCTGGTAGGTTTCATGCATGTTTGGTAAGTGGATAAAAAAAATGGAGCAGAATTCGAGGAATTGCCCGCCATAAGGTTTGTATGGTTCTGCCAAGGGGCAGCCCACCCATAAATTTCATATGGCCTAGTACTGAATCCTACCTGACTTCTTGACACGACTGAAACTTGCCAAAGTCACTAAATCAACGTCAACTACAATAATCAAGCCACATATCTGCAAAGTCACGAGGGTGCTGGCAAAAGTCCTGCTGCACGGCGGCGGGCTTTGCCCGCCGCCGTGCAGCCCAATACCTGGCTCAAAAACATGATTTTTTGGACTTACGACAAGATACGACAAGTTGCGCACGGGTCTGCTCACATTCAAATACAGTGCTGCCAACAAATGACAGCGTGCAACAAAAAAATCTTTGCTTGCAAGGGCGCATTTTAGGCCATAACTCTTGAACGGCTGGTCAGATCGGGACACAATTTTCAGAGAATTTGCAGCTATTCAAGCTCTTTCAACTGACGTAGCACTCAATATGAATTTACAAATTCAATTTTCAGCGATTTTTTGGGTAGTCTGCCACCTTAACTGCTTTTCGAGCAGAATCTGCCATCTTTTCGAGCAGAATCCGCCGGTCCCTTGGCGATGTCACGCAGGTGATGCAAATGATCCAAGTCTGACGCATTCGAGAGGCTACGTTGTCCAGCCTGAGTGATGCCGGCACGAGGAACAGTTGGCAGTGTTGTGCTAGCGAGATAACGCCATCCACCCTTGGCAATACATGTATTGAGAGGAATATTGCGCATGACGTGAACACTCCTACAGTAGTGACTTGTCGAGGAACAGTGAATGTGCAACGTACACAATCGCAATGGCAATCGTGATGATACTGTATAGGAAAGACAAAAGGGCCAAGGAGCTACAAGTTACCCTACACAGTCGTCCACTTACACCATCAGTTACTGGCCAAACAGCTCATGCGATGACATTGCACGACACTGACCAACGCAACGGTGCTGACGTCCTCTACCACTTACTGGCAGTCAGCTTCAGCACATCTCGGTCAGGCACTCCAACACTTGGCAACAGCCTTCCAACTTACTTGGAAAGCCTTCTAAGTATGCGTGAGCAAAACAATCCCCGTAATGCTATGCTGCTAGCTACCGTATATACCAACATTTGGCAACAGCCTTCCAACTTACAATCCCCGTAATGCTATGCTACTAGCTACCGTATATACCAACACTTGTCAACAGCCTTCCAACTTACAATCCCCGTAATGCTATGCTACTAGCTACTAGCCCTTGACGGATTATGCCGGCACAATATTTTGCATAATCTTGGGATTTCGTCAAAAAATTATGCTCCGGCATAATATACGGATTCCAACGTGTAAGGTCGGCATAATCTTTCGGTTTAGACAAAAATAATGCTTTCAGTCCATTCACAAAAAGATGGGCCCTGGCTCTGGCGAGCTCCCGTATTTGGCGAATTTTTAAAAAAGATTTTATCGTACACAGTGCAGTGCTGCGAAGTTTGAAATTTGAAAAACGGTCCAAAAAGGGTACCTGAACTGGGGTTCGAACCGTACAATGCACTGTTGCCGGCAGGATCAAATGGCCTGGATTTTGATGGTCTTTCCCAATTCAGTGCTTTTGGGGCAAAACCTGGCCGAAATACTATTCTTGTTACGAATTGCTTTTTTGAGAAATAGACTTTAGAAACATAATTGAAAGAGGATTCCATATAGGCCTTGACGGATTATGCTAGCATCATTTTTCGCATAATTCCTACCAAAATCGAATAATCGCATAATTCGAGGCAAATTGCATACGAATCGCATAAATGGTAATAATCCGCCTGTTCGCATCAAATTCCATACAGTTGTACATGTTCTACAAGTACAAGTACAAGTAGATGCACTAGGAAGTTGTAGGTTTACCACTCCCTTGATAACATGTCCAGTCCACTACAATCAGTGATGGTCGTAGCTAGGTCGGACGGTGCGTTGACCCCGTTGAACTTTTGCTACTACAGTACAACGCCCTCTACAAAATAATTCCCCTGTTATTTTGCACAGAACCATTATGCATTAGCAGCATATGTGAGCATAATGCGGCATAATATGATAACTTTTAGCATAAAAAAGCATACTTCTGCAATTTTTTCAGCAATGCGAAAAGCATAATTTCACGACAATATTAGCATAATCCGTCAAGGCCTAGAAACAACACATGAGGGGAATGCAGTACCAGAACAAACACGTGATAAAGTTGTCAGTCCGGTGTCAGCTTGAACAGCCGTAGCACCTTGATGTGCTTCTTTTGTCGACACAGTTCTGGCCTCAAACTGCGAATGCACAGCGCCTCCAGTGTGAATCCGTGCGCGCTGTTCCGGGCTGGTGTGATGACACTGAAGCTGCTGTTGCGTTCCTGCGGGATGTATTCAGGTTGCGCCTGCAAATGCTTTGTGATGGCGCTATCACTTGTTGCCACACGTTTGTCAGGCGGCTTCTTGTACAGCTTGCCTGGGATATGCTGCTTGATCCTTTCCGAGAATCGCTGACATGTCTCACCAACGTACGTCCTCTCACAGCGACACGCATACTTATAAATAAAATTACTATTTTCAAGAGTTGGTGAAACATCCTTCGCGATAGACCTGAATGCGGGTCTGATTGTATAAATTACAATGGGGGATACTGTAGGATAGCAGTTCAAAATTGCAGCTTTAATCTTTTTGCGGAAGGCAATGCAATTTTGCATTGCACTGAGTTCACACTGAGTTCTCTGAGGAAAGGACTAAATCTATGGTGCTACCTTGGGGACAGAGAGGTGTAATCCTTGTGGGGTACAGCACGTGGTTTGTGAGGCTGTAAGCAGATGCGACATCTTCAAGGTGATGACGTTGCGCCATTCTCTGGCCTCGGAACATGTCCACATTGAAGTCTCCTACATAACAACGGTCATTGATGTTGTCACCAGAGACTAGGCTTTTCTACATTATTCGAAAAAATATTGGAAAGATGTGGATGTAAAACTCGATTTTTTGGGGGAATGATGTTATTCTCAAAAATGGATAGATTTGAAAAAAATCTAAAAAAATTCAAAAAATCACCCCATGTGCGAAAATTATTCACCCGTTGCCATGGCAACAAGATGGCTGCCAAATTTATTCGAAGCAGGGAGTCGTAAAATACCGGTATTTTACGACTCCCTGATTCGAAGCATGTACATGTTGGCATCAGCTCAGGGAACCCTAAAGGACATGTACCCGTGCATGCATGCACATCATCATGCACTGCCGCCTGCCGGCCCCAGTGCCAGGCATATTTCGAGACTGACAAGAGTCAGGTTACGTCAGGTGCGGGGCAAGGTCAAGTCTTGCCAGCAGAAGAAAATGCCTGTAGGCTAAAGTTTAGCTAACACTTGCAACTTGAACTAACTAATACTATCTTGTCTTGTTGTTTTTGAAGAAAATCTGGCAAAAATCACGCCAAATTTGTTATTTTTGAAGAAAATCTGGCAAAACCACGCAAACGTTGTTGCTTTTGAAGAAAATCTGGCAAAATCACGAAAGATGCATTTTACAACGGGGATTCATTTTTACCCCCAAGATGCAAAATATAATGCAAAACATAATGTGGAAAAGCCTACCAGAGACGCTCTATGGAAGGCAGAGTCCAGGAGAGTACAGTACGCGACAGGCTCCTGCGGGGACGATATACATCCGAACAGGTGCTTCTGGGACTTCGATCGCAGCAGTATCCAGACGGTTTCCACGCCGTCTAGGCGGAGATTTGGCTGTGGCGTGATGGGAAGTGATGATTTGTAGTAGATGCATACACCGCCTCCAGTCCTGTTTTCGCGGTCACATCTGGTAAGGTTATAACCTGGGATTTGTACTTCTCCGTCAGAGATCGCGCTGTTTAGCCATGTTTCGGCTATACACAGGATGTCGTACTTGGGGATCAGTGCGGTTAGAGCATGGACCTTGAAGCGGAGATTGCATACGTTCATGAGCCCTAAGGACAAGTGGGATGTGTCGTGGTTGGTACATGATCGCAGATTTCGGTTGCTCTTTGGTATTCAGGATGATGCTAGGGGATTTAGTGATGTAGAGAAAAGGAAGAACTAATGTGTGTGAAATTTCCTATCATTTTCAATGTGTTCAAGGTTATGGAAAGAACAAAAAGGGGAAGGCAAGCGCAACGAAAATGGGCACAAGCTACAGTCGCAACGGAACAAAGAATGTCGATTGCTACTGGACTATGACGAGACCAATAGGATATTTGACACAGCGGTTTAAATTAACTACAATTCGAAGCAGCAAAGCAGCACACCACCCAACTTGGGTGGGTCATAAATATCAAAGATAAGTAAAGAAAGGGAAGCTTTCGGGAGGGAAGCTTTTTCTGGTTACACTGATGGAGAGTTACTCTCAACTCGTATATTTACATGTATTTCCTTTTCCTTTCTACATTTATTATTGGCTCAACATCCGAGTTTAAGATTTTTTGTTCATCATTTCTTCTATATCACATTTTTTCTTTCTTCCATGTTCTTCACTGCCTTCGTATCCTCTCGCTTTTTGAATACAAAAAAGCCTTTGTGAAATGTCGGTTCAGCTCGTTCTGTTGATCACAATTCTAAAACTGTTGTCGCCTCGACGCCTATTTAAATAATAATAATAATAATAATAATAATATGTAAAAAAAGAGAGAAGAAACACATGAGAACGAGTTATGCAGCAACTATCCACGACTGTAACGAGATGATAAACGGTCAGAAAGTGCGATAATAGGGCACACAACTATTATCGCACTTTCTGACCGTTTATCATCTCGTTACAGTCGTGGATAGTTGCTGCATAACTCGTTCTCATGTGTTTCTTCTCTTTTTTACATTTTATTACTGGCTCAGTATCCGAGTTTAAATAATAATAATAATAATGTAGAACGTCAGTACCGTCGGTCAGTGTCGTGCAATGTTATCGCATGAGCTGATTGTTTAGTAACTGGTGGTGTTAGTAGACAGTATAGCGTAACTTGTAGTTCTTTGGTCTTTCTATTTTGTATAAATAATAATAATAATAATTTGAAACTCAGATGTTGAGCCATAAATAAATATAGAAAGGAAAAAGACATAATATGGATACGAGTTAAGGTGGCAGACTACCCAAAAATTCGCTGAAAATCGAATTTGTAAATTCATAATTATTGAGTGCTACGTCAGTTGAAAGATTATGAATAGTTGCAAATACTCTGAAAATTGTTTCCCGATCCGACCAGCCGTTGGAGAGTTATGGCCGAAAATGTGCCCTTGCAAGGAAATATTTTTTTGTTGCACGCTGTCATTTGTTGGCAGCACTGTATTTGAACGTGAGCAGACCGTGCGCAACTTGTCGTATCATGGAAACGCGCGAAAGTGTGCAGAATTTTGCTCCAAGTCCAAACAAAGTCCAAAAAATCACGTTAAAAAACCATGTATTGGGTTGCACGGCGGCAGGCGAAGCCCGCCGCCGTGCAGCAGGACTTTTGCCAGCACCCTCGTGACGTTGCACATATGTGGCTTCATTATTGTAGTTGACGTTGATTTAGTGACTCTGGCAAGTTTGAGTCGTGTAAATAAGTCAGGTAGGATTCAGTCAGTACTAGGCAGTAGTGCCAGTGGAACGTGAGTGGTTGTCTTTGCCGGTTTCTGAAGGTAACCTCGATTTGGTGTACAGCGCTGTGGAAATGGCTTGCTGTGGCCGTCCCAGCACTGGATGTTGTATCAAAGGTACGACCTCGTAGCACGTGCTAAACCTAAAAAAATTCAAAAATTGACTTGGGTCTGTGGGAGTCTGTGAGAGAACGCCCACTCGTTCCGTTGTGACAGATTGCAGGGCCACGTTGAGGGGCCCTACCCCACCACCCATGGCTGCTTGTGGACTTGTTTTAGGTTTGGGTCCCGCGCACGGACAGAATGGGCACGAAAATGTGAAAAAATTGTAAATTTGATTGGCTCCTGGGTGGCTCGCACACCGTGGCACTATGCCGGAAATTTGAGTTTCTCCGGCCTAGAAAGCCTGTCAGTGAGGCGCAAGAACTTGTAAATCATGTCTTGAGGGCCAGCATAGTGGCAGGAGTGTGTGGTCAAAATTTCACTCAAATCCATTGAGAAACACCAAAGTTACGGTCAATTGAATGCTCTATGAAATTTATGGGTAGGCTGCCCCCTTAGGAGTAACTCTCCATCACTGTAACGTGATACACTCAGAAAGTGCAATAACTAGGCACAAAACTTCAACACATCTCCGTAGCTTCTTCGAATTGTAGTTAGACCGCTTTGTCAAATATCGTACTGGTCTCGTCATCGTCCAGTAACAATCGACATTCTTTGTTCCGCTGGGACTGTAGCTTTTGCTCGTTTTCGTTGCGCTTGCCTTCCCCTCTTTGTTCTTTCCATAACCTTGAACCTCCCAAATTGGAAGGCTGTCGGTTAGCGCTACGGAGACGTGTTGAAGCTAGTTGTCAGGACGTCGAATATCTCAGTACGCTGTCAGTTTTGTGCCTAGTTATTGCACTTTCTGACTGTATATTATAGTATCATGTTACAGTGATGAAGAGTTACTTTTAACTCGTATCCATATGTCCTTTTCCTTTCTACAATAATAATAATAATATTGTGCCTTACTTCAAAGTACATGATTGTACAGTCGTCGCCAAAAAGGTCCAGCCAATGCCATGGACACTAGCAAGATTTCATAACCCCGGGTTATGCACCCTTGATACAAGTCATGTACATAACATTGGTATGGTACTCGTTCACCGACAGTACTATCATCTAGCACAGCACTGAACTAAACAGTCCGCGCTGCACTCTGTCTGCATGATGCAGTCCTAGCACGCAGTGGCAGTGTATGCGGCTACATGCATACGATAGCTAGTAGCATAGCATTACGGGGATTGTTTTGCTGACGCATATGTTACTCAGAAGGCTTTCCAGGTAAGTTGGAAGGCTGTTGACAAGTGTTGGTATATACGGTAGCTAGTAGCATAGCATTACGGGGATTGTAGGTTGGAAGGCTGTTGACAAGTGTTGGTATATACGGTAGCTAGTAGCCTAGCATTACGGGGATTGTAAGTTGGAAGGCTGTTGCCAAGTGTTGGTATATACGGTAGCTAGTAGCATAGCATTACGGGGATTGTAAGTTGGAAGGCTGTTGCCAAGTGTTGGTATAATTATACGGAAGCTAGTAGCCATTGGTGGACTATGCACGGCCAATCGTCAAATAATGCTTTTGATCATGCCACAATAATTATGCCAACAAATATGCTGAATTATGCTGAATTATGCTCGGTTCCACCCTATTTTCAAAGGAAAAACAACGGCCTTTTCAGATTAAAAACAAGTATGCATGCATGGTTTTCGCATGCGTGGCTTCCGAGGTGACGACATCAGGAGTTCAGGACGCGACCTCTGTTCACTTTTGCACTTTTCTCAAATAGTAGTAGTAGTACTTGTAGTAGTAGTAGTAGTAGTAGTAGTAGTAGTAGTAGTAGTAGTAGTAGTAGTAGTAGTAGTAGTAGTAGTAGTAGTAGTAGTAGTAGTAGTAGTAGTAGTAGTAGTAGTAGTAGTAGTAGTAGTAGTAGTAGTAGTAGTAGTAGTAGTAGTAGTAGTAGTAGTAGTAGTAGTAGTAGTAGTAGTAGTAGTAGTAGTAGTAGTAGTAGTAGTAGTAGTAGTAGTAGTAGTAGTAGTAGTAGTAGTAGTAGTAGTAGTAGTAGTAGTAGTAGTAGTAGTAGTAGTAGTAGTAGTAGTAGTAGTAGTAGTAGTAGTAGTAGTAGTAGTAGTAGTAGTAGTAGTAGTAGTAGTAGTAGTAGTAGTAGTAGTAGTAGTAGTAGTAGTAGTAGTAGTAGTAGTAGTAGTAGTAGTAGTAGTAGTAGTAGTAGTAGTAGTAGTAGTAGTAGTAGTAGTAGTAGTAGTAGTAGTAGTAGTAGTAGTAGTAGTAGTAGTAGTAGTAGTAGTAGTAGTAGTAGTAGTAGTAGTAGTAGTAGTAGTAGTAGTAGTAGTAGTAGTAGTAGTAGTAGTAGTAGTAGTAGTAGTAGTAGTAGTAGTAGTAGTAGTAGTAGTAGTAGTAGTAGTAGTAGTAGTAGTAGTAGTAGTAGTAGTAGTAGTAGTAGTAGTAGTAGTAGTAGTAGTAGTAGTAGTAGTAGTAGTAGTAGTAGTAGTAGTAGTAGTAGTAGTAGTAGTAGTAGTAGTAGTAGTAGTAGTAGTAGTAGTAGTAGTAGTAGTAGTAGTAGTAGTAGTAGTAGTAGTAGTAGTAGTAGTAGTAGTAGTAGTAGTAGTAGTAGTAGTAGTAGTAGTAGTAGTAGTAGTAGTAGTAGTAGTAGTAGTAGTAGTAGTAGTAGTAGTAGTAGTAGTAGTAGTAGTAGTAGTAGTAGTAGTAGTAGTAGTAGTAGTAGTAGTAGTAGTAGTAGTAGTAGTAGTAGTAGTAGTAGTAGTAGTAGTAGTAGTAGTAGTAGTAGTAGTAGTAGTAGTAGTAGTAGTAGTAGTAGTAGTAGTAGTAGTAGTAGTAGTAGTAGTAGTAGTAGTAGTAGTAGTAGTAGTAGTAGTAGTAGTAGTAGTAGTAGTAGTAGTAGTAGTAGTAGTAGTAGTAGTAGTAGTAGTAGTAGTAGTAGTAGTAGTAGTAGTAGTAGTAGTAGTAGTAGTAGTAGTAGTAGTAGTAGTAGTAGTAGTAGTAGTAGTAGTAGTAGTAGTAGTAGTAGTAGTAGTAGTAGTAGTAGTAGTAGTAGTAGTAGTAGTAGTAGTAGTAGTAGTAGTAGTAGTAGTAGTAGTAGTAGTAGTAGTAGTAGTAGTAGTAGTAGTAGTAGTAGTAGTAGTAGTAGTAGTAGTAGTAGTAGTAGTAGTAGTAGTAGTAGTAGTAGTAGTAGTAGTAGTAGTAGTAGTAGTAGTAGTAGTAGTAGTAGTAGTAGTAGTAGTAGTAGTAGTAGTAGTAGTAGTAGTAGTAGTAGTAGTAGTAGTAGTAGTAGTAGTAGTAGTAGTAGTAGTCAAAGAACTTTATTGAAAATCCATGATAATGTGATCGGAAAGATGATTGAAGAAAAAATCCAAACTCGAGTCAAATCCAGGCAAATATTAACAGTCACTACTATCAAAGCAGATCACTATTCACAATAGCGCAACTTGGAAAGCCGGCCAAAAAGGAAGATATTGAAATTAACCGAAGGCCTCCGTGCACAGCACATGGAGGACCTTATAATTATATTCCCACTCACAACTGGAGCAAACGGCATTGGTCCAGGAATGAAATTGCTACACGCTTTCGGCAGTGTGAAGCTCTGCACCCACGAAAGCAAGTAATCAGCCAGCGGAGCAAAGTAAAAGAGATCCTGCAGCGCAAATGCGACATTACTATTGCATAACTAAGCTCTGGCTGCTTCTCGACAATGAGCTGAACAATGTTCTTTAGAGCACGGGAACATTCGGAAGCGCACATACCATTGGTCGCGAAAACCAAAGGTGTGAAGGTGCCTCGCTCAACATCAATCACACGTTGTAGATAGGCCCGTTTCTTCTGTGCTTCGTTACGAGACAACTGGGCAAGTACATCCGATCTCGACAGCAAGGACGCCGAGGGGTGGGTGACCCTCACATCAAAAAATGCATCTTGCAGTAGTAGTAGTAGTAGTAGTAGTAGTAGTAGTAGTAGTAGTAGTAGTAGTAGTAGTAGTAGTAGTAGTAGTAGTTACACACCCAAAGGCAAGCTTGCTGTCGCGTCAGGAAGTCATCAGCCAGCTCCGAACGCATGAACGGATGAAGAAGCGCCAGTACGGAGAGCGGGTGACAGCAGTTGACAGAGGTACGTTTACACCGCTAGTTTTTTCTACCTCGGGCATGATTGGCAGAGAATGTTCAATGGCACTGAAGACACTGGCATGCCTGATTGCTGAGAAGAACGTCGACCTACACGTATCGGTTATCATGGGTCAGCTCCGTTGTAAGCTGTCAGTCTGCCTTATGCGATGGGCAGTCACCTGTTTGCGTGGTTCAAGATCGTCATACCGCCGCAACAGGATGAATTTCACGACGATGTGCAGGTTGCGGGCAGCCTGAGCGTGATAGTACCTGACAGACATTTGCCCAACATTGCCCCATGATAATGAATTCTTGAGTTTTTGGACATTGTATTGCATTGCTGCTCCATCTACATGGCTGTATTTGTGTTTCACATCTCCATTTCAAGTTTCCTAATAAAGATTGTGTCAAGTAGTAGTAGTAGTAGTAGTAGTAGTAGTAGTAGTAGTAGTAGTAGTAGTAGTAGTAGTAGTAGTAGTAGTAGTAGTAGTAGTAGTAGTAGTAGTAGTAGTAGTAGTAGTAGTAGTAGTAGTAGTAGTAGTAGTAGTATTCTTTTATTTTCCATCGGAAGCCTCAACAGTGATGAACACAACTCTTAAGAGGGCCGATAACAGCGTATAGTACATGTCAGTGCCATTCCAAATTTATCCACAAAAGGCATATCTGAACGCATTTTGTCCATAATTATTAATGTTTTGTTCTCATTTTCTTCAGAATATTTGAATTATATGCTGGCTTCATTCCAATATTCCCTTTGTCGCTCAATATGCTATATGTCGCACAAAATATGCGGAAAAATGTGCAAGCATATTATTTTGGTCCAGGCCTAAAAGGAAGTGACTACATGTACTGGATTTTGTGGATGTGCGTTGTTGCATGCGAAAGTACCGATTGCCAAACTGTTTTTCATCGACTCCAAACTACCGCTAATTTTATATTATAAAATTAACACAATAAGAGGACAGAGAAAGTGTTTTTACTCCGAGTTTCAGGCACTAAGCGATCATCAGAAAACAGTAATGAGAAATCTGGATCAGTATTGGTTTATACAAAAAGAATAGAATGGGATACGGAGCTTGGGTTGGCTGTGACTCAGAGTTTCACGCCTGTGTCGAGCATCAGACAGCAATGATTACAAAAACTCAATCAATGTTCTTGATATAGTGTGGTAAGGTGCTAGTGGAATCAGAGAATTTAAGCGCAAATAGCGTCAAGCGGTGATTCTATGCATGTACTTGCAAGATCAGCGCCAGACATCAGGTGTAATCCTGGTTTATGGAACTGGAGGTGTGAAGTTAGATATGTAGAATTTGTTCTCATGTCTGCACTTGGCCACTAGCTCCGATCGCTTGTTGATGTTCACCCTTCTGTCAGCATGCAATATATCCAGCTTCTCACGCAGACAGAGAGGGCAGCGCTTGGTGGCATTGGAGTATGCTCGTGTTTGGGCGACAACTGACCAACTGATGCTGTACCCGGCATTCTTGCGCTTCATGTCCTAGATGAGCTTCGACAACTCGGTACTCTTCTCCATTCGCTCATGCCTCATTGACGTCATGTGTCCGTCGTATCGCTTCTTGAACGTCATTTCAGTTAGGCCGAAGTACTCATTTGGTTCGTCTTTTCCGGTTTCTGTCACGCTGGCCTTGTATACGATTGACTGGATCTGGCAGTTTCCATGCATGGGGCATCCCTGCAGTTGCATCTTTTCTCTGTTCTCTGTTGATCATCTTTCTGCTTCCTCCGCAAGACCGAAATGTTGTAGACGAGGTGCAAGAATCTTTGCGCGACATTCGTGGCTACTGTTTTGCTGAACGGAGGATTGTACCAGATGATGTTTCGTCTGCGGTTTTTCTTCTTTTTCTCTTCATCTTTTTCTCTCTCCTCCCTGTACACGATCTGCTCGGCGTAACCGCTGGCCTTGAGCGCACTGTTGTACAGAGGTGCCGCCTCCTGGAAGATGTCTCTGTTGGACGAAATATCTGTCAATCGTCTGCTGATAGACTTGGGTATTTGTTGGATGTTGGCGGGTTGGTGGTTGGATAGTGTGTGGACGTACACCGGCGTGTCATTTGGTTTTCGGTAGGGGCGGTAAGTCCCGTCGGCAAAATTGAGTGTTACGTCGAGGTAGTTTGCGACCTTCATGCCGGCATGGATGGTAATTTTCAGCCCAAGATCTTTGGGCATATCTCCTTTCTTGCTCTGTCTGCTGCCATGCCTGTCGCATCTCTCAAGACCGCCAACCCGTCGTCGCGGTAGAGTCCGATGTTATCACTATCGAACTTATCAGCCAGCTTTGGCATTTTGTAATCATTGCTGTCTGATGACCGCCACAGGCGTGAAACTCTGAGTCACAGCCAACCCAAGCTCCGTATCCCATTCTATTCTTTTTGAATGAAGCTCTGCACCCCAGGGCATTGAGCACTCGTTCGAGGACCACACCCAACTTTCCATGTGTATTGGTTTATATACTCACAAAGCAAAGAGTAAATGGGGCAAATCTAAAAGTTGTGACTGGCGGCAGTGCAAAGCGTTAATGACAGCATCATGGATCTACGACCGTTCACCGAAAACGTGTTCACAGAACGACCATTCACAGAAAGACGTTTCACGGTAAGACATTTCACAGAATGACAGTTCACCGCCACTGCAGATTCACCGAAATATCTATTCACCGAATTTTCATTCGCAGAATTCTGTTTCGTCGAATCCCGGTTTACAGACGCATTTTTTCACCGAATGGACAGTTCACCGAAAATTACTTATAATTGACCCAAAATCATGGCCGCTTATAAAATGTGTAGTGAAAGGTACTCAAGCGGCAAGCCTCACTTATCGGCTAAAACTAACACAATGAAATAAAATCCAAAACAACATTGGAGAAGAAGACTAAGTCTTGTGGTGCAATTTGAGGAAATAATCACATCACGGCTCCACAAAGAAAGCCAGATTATGGGCAATACCACGCAAAAACTCCAGTGGCGGGCATTGCTCAAATGTGGTCACTGCAGTGCGCAGGCGCTGATCAACCTTCCTGTACCGCTCCTTCCTTGTTGGCCCATCTTGCCCAGCATGCATTCTTCCCAGATTTTCTTCAGTGCTTCGTTGCTTGCTCCTTATGTTCTCGATCAGCTTCCACAATGTCGGATGATGGCAGTTTACTTCAGCTGAAAATCGGCGATGCCAACTTTCCTGGATTTGTTCGTTCTGTGTTCTCCATTAGCCGTTCTTGTGTGCGCGTTCCACCACTAATGCCGGAACAAAGGCGTGTTTCTGGTCCCATTAGCTCCTAGACTGCCTATGTAGAAAGTTTCAAAGTACGTTAATACTTCCTCCGCCTCGGGAGGAAAGTCGGCTTCCAGTGACTCAAAGTAATGCGCAACGTCTCCCAGTGGAATGAAAGCAAGGGCTTGTTTCACAAGTAAAAGGACTCAAATTCGATATCAGAGTCGCTGGAAGAAGGGGCATGTTTTCGGTGAAATTGTTATGTGGTGAAACCGCTATTCTTTAGAGGATTCGAATGCGATATAATTATATCGATGTCATCAGCGACCTTTTTTCAGTGAAGCTGCTATTCGGCAGAACTGCTATTCTGTGAACCGATATTCGGTGAACATGCTCTCGATAAACCTGTTTTCTGTGAACCTGATTTTCGGCGAAATGAACAGTCGCTAAATCTTACACTCTGTGAAATGTCTTTCGGTGAAACGTCGTTCTGTGAATGGTCGTTCTGTGACGCCGTTTTCGGAGAACCGTCGGGAACACCCTTGGGGCAAATCTAAAAGTACGAATGAGAGCAGAGATGAAAGGTGACAACCACTGGAGCCGGTTGTCTCCTACTTAATTAGGTGATGGCTGTGAATGGTTTTATAAAATTAATAATTCATGCAAGTACGAAGTAAGTACGATTTGTTGTTGGTTAACAGCATGCATGTAACAAGGCGCGGTGGACGCACTGACTGTGTTGGGAAAACAGCGCACTTTACCACAACCCCCATCATGTCCACGGTTGGCAGAGCCCCGGCCGACCATTTGAACAGTATGGGTCGTAGTCCTGGTTCTGACCCTCATTATACATGTACTAGGGAGCTGTCAAGGACCCTTAATCGTTGGTCAGCTTCGATATAGTCGAGTTTTACCCGTCCATCTCGGAGCAGCTACTCCAAACGGCTCTGGAGTTCGCCGCCCAATTCACTCCCATTCCCCAGTGCGACGTCGACGTAATTCTCCACGCACGAAAGTCGCTACTATTTGCCAATGGCAAGGTGTGGGCCAAGAAAGACAGGCAGAGCCTATTCGATGTGACGATGGGAAGTTTTGATGGGGCAGAGGTGTGGCAACTAGTGGGAGCGTTCCTGGTCAAATGACTCGCGGATATGTATGATCCGGCTAGTGTCGGGCTGTACCACGACGACGGACTGGCCGTGCTCTGGACTACTACAGGACACGACGCAGACTCCATCCGCAAGGCAATCACGAAGCTATTAAAAGACGTTGGCCTACGAATAACCATCAGTACCAACCAGAGGACAGTGGACTTCCTCGACGTCACCTTTGATCTAGCCAGCGGCCGCTACCACCCATACCGCAAACCGATTGACGCACACAGATACATACACACCAAGTCGAATCACCCGCCCAATATACTCCGGAATCTACCTGCAATGATCAATAGGCGGGTGTCCGACATCTCGTGCGACGAGGAGGAATTCACGAACGCGGCACCCGCATACAGAGCTGCGCTATCTGCCAGCGGATTTCCAGGGGCCATAGTGTTCGACGGCGGTGGGCCTACCAAGAAGAAGAACAAGCGGAGGAGAAAGATAACATGGTACAACCCACCATACAGCTTCCTCGGTCATGGCAGACCTGTGGCTAAACACCTCTCCTGTGATGGGCTGGAGATGTGGCTCGATGCTTACATTGGTGCAGATACGCTTCAGAAAGCTGGCAGTGACATCGCGGATCGCATTATGCCGTATAGTGGGGAAACCTCCCGGTTGGGCATGACAGGCTGTGAGTCACGTTGAAAGCAGCTCCACATACATATAGACTAGGCAGACGAGCAGAGTGCCAACCATACCACAGGGTGCCAACCATACAAGCAGGGCGCCAACCATACCACAGGCATATACCATCACGGACCTCACCCTTTGATAGCACAAATCCGTGCCGGCGGGATGGGCGACAGGTGAGCCAACTGGATGCGCCCTTTTCTGCCGCAAGATCAAGGGCATGACGATCATCCAACTCCAGTCGTCCTCTCAGGTAGTTGGTGCGTTGCCACCTTTACCTTCGATTTGATTGAGCGCATGACGGTGAGGGTGTCAGTAAGGGAGAGATCCTGTGCCATGATCTTCTCAACGAGCGGCTGGGTGATATCAACGGAGTCCTGATGCTGCTGTATTGAGGTCTGGGGGTCGAGGATAGCAAGACCATTATCACGGCATGGAAGGTCAGCTCGCTCCAATTCACCAGGTGGCACTCGATCTGTCAGTGATAGGAGCATAGAAGAGGTGATGATGTCATCCAGGGGACAGAATTGATCAGAGATGTCCGGCATCACCCACGCAAGTAAGCTCCATTTGTGCCTGAGCCCCTGCGTGAAGGTGGTGTAGACGGCCTGTGGCTGTGACTGTGCAACCTCCGCTGCTCGCTGAATCTTGGCGCACCCTCCCTGCATCTTTGACTCCACATCCCAGACCACGCCACCACTCCCCTTATTCATGGCTCACACATGACGGGTTTACGTGGCTCTAGTAAAAAAAACAAAAACATGTTCGGTACAGAACTCTTCCGTACCTTCGTGCCGTACCCAAGTGACGGTATCCATCACTGACAACTTTGATGGAGGTATCAGTGAACTGTGCCTTGGCCTCCTCCATCTTGCCGGGCTTCACTAGAAGAACTGACTTCTCGGCGTTGGTGACGTAGCCATAGTCGGGTCCGCGAGACTCGAGCTTCATCCACCAGTCCACCACTCCTTCACGGCATTCCACTTGCCTCCAGCTGCAGAGTAATCGGCGTACCATGCCTGCAAGGTGTCGACGGTCGACACATCGTTGATCAGTGGGATAGTGCCCAGCGCATACATATACATTGCGAGAGGGTCACCCTGGGTACTAGTGCTCTCACTGGACTGCAGCTCTTCTCCGCCTACAAACAACTGTTGTAAACCACCAGTTCTCAATTGGGAAAGGCCTTCGCGCTTATGGCATTGTATTCGTTGAAATGTTGTATTTCGACTCCGCCGTACCGCTGATGTTGCTGCATGGCATACGCTATATGCGTTGTGTGCGTTTTGCTGTATACGCTGTTATGTCCAGTTTTATATGCGTATGTTTTTTGCATGTACGCTGTTTTTGCATGCTATAAATAGCTGGTATTACTAGTGTTCATTGTTAATTATTCGATGAAGTGAAATATACTGTCTAAAGGAAAAGTGTTGTCCTCGTGCCGTGTGGTCGTACGATCCTGACAATTTAGAGAATCTTAGAGGGTTCACAACATTTGGCGACCCACCACGCCAGGATACGGAGCGAGCATGGCAGAGGAACTATGGAACAATTTGGAAGCCAGCTTTATCGACAATGGAGAGCGGTTAGGATTAGAAGGCGAGTTGTTGAAGGTACATGTGGAGCAGAGGCTCCAACAGTACGCGGAGCGTGAGGATCGCAGTGCCAGACGGCGAGAGGAGGCGCTCCGCACCGAGTTTGCCAAAACACTAAAGGAGATTAACGAGCGCATCGCCAATGCGCATGAGGGTGAGGGTAACGCCGCGATGGGAGGTACAGAGGAATCTCCCAGTCACAGCGGTGGGCGTCAACCGTTGATGAAAATCCCCTCATATGATGGAACGCAGCCATTGGAGCGTTATCTTGACCTGTTCGAGGACATCTGTTCCAAGAACGAGTTCAAAGAAAGCGAATGGCTGCTGCGACTGCGCATCGCGCTATCGGGTAGCAAAGCGGAGAGGATATGTATTGGATGCAACAATTACGAGGAAGCAAAGCGAGAGTTGCTTGCCTCGCTCGGAAAGACTCCGGATAAAGCGTGGAAGACATTGCTGACAGGAAAGCAGCGGTCAGATGAGTCGTTTCATCAATACGTTGTCCGTGTTTGCCGAGAGGTAGAGGTGTGGGCCACACTCGCTATGACAGAAGATGGCGAGGTGGACACCAAGTATAGCGCCGATATAGGTAAAATGTCCCCGGTGCTGCAAGCAATGGCAAAGCAGGTAATCTTGGAGCAATGCGGACCTGAGATGAAGACGTACCTGGTCGAACGACAGTGCTACGGGATGTCACTGCGCCAGGTACAGGAGCACGGCGCGTCTTACCAGGTCGCGCACGGACGACAGGGTGATACTGCCAGGAAGCCAGTAGAACGATCCGTGCCAAGGCCCACGGCGTCGGCACAGTGCATGGCGATATCGGTCGCAGATGCAGAGAAGCAGCTAAAGTCGCTGCCACAGGAAGGGAGAAAGGGTTTTCTGCAGCGAGAGAGACTCTGCTGGAACTGCCTTAAGTATGGCCATATGGCCAGAGAATGTCGGTCAGGCCCGAGATGCACGAAATGCCAGAGGAAACACCACCTGCTAATACATGATGTGTTGGATAGAGCAGGTTACAGCCGGGAGAAACCGACTGAGATAGTTACGGAGAAGAATGTTGGGTCGTGCTGTCTACACTCGCCAAGTGTGCGGCTGATGACCGGAGTGGCACGAGTTGAGGGAAGAACTCGAAACGCGAAGGTTCGCGTGTTCCTGGACTCGGGTGCTGAGGCGTCATTCGTGACTGCAGCGTTGGTGTCAGCAATCGATGCAGAACACGTTGGGGTTGAAAATGTAGAGGTGAAGCCGTTCGGCGCGGAACCAACCCAACAGCGCATGGATAAGTACGCCATCACGATCCAGGGTAGCTCCGCTAGCATTCGGGTATGCGCGTTCGTGAAACCAACGCTTGAGCTGGACTTGAAGTGCGCAAGTCCGCAGACCATTGCGCAGTGGCACAGTTGGGGAGTAGAGCTGAGTGACAAGCCTCAACAAGGGACATCAGACGAAATACATTTGCTGATTGGTGCAGACTATATAAACGCGGTACTGCACAGCAAGAAGGAAGTTAATGGTGAGACGGTGTGGAACACAGAGATAGGTAATGTATTATCTGGTCCAGCGTCTGCACCAAGTCGAAACAGTCAGCCGGTGACCGTGTCATGTGTCACAGCCCAAATTGAACAACTATGGCAGTTGGATGAACCTCCAGAACAACATCAGCACCTGCCATCGTTCCCGCTATGTCGCCAGGGCAGCGGGTACCAAGTGGGTCTCTTGTGGTGAAATGAGCGTCGCCCAACGGATAACTTTGCTCAAGCTAGAGTCATCGCAACGCGGCTTCTTGAAAAGCTGAAGAGGAATGGGAAGCGTGCGCTCTATGATGGTGTGCTGATCCGGGAGTACCGCGAGCTTGGAGCAATTGAGCTGGAGCCATGTGAGAGCAATGCCGGGTACTATGTACCGCATCATGGTGTATTCCGCGAGCACGCTGCAACCACGAAGTTAAGAGTGGTGTTCAATGCCTCGGCGACGGCTCCAGATGGCAAGTCGTTGAACGGCATGGTTGACCCTGGACCGTCGCTATTGCCGAGTCTCGCAGGTATGCTATTACGGTTCCGTGAATATAAGAGCGCGCTGCAAGCGGACATCCGCAAGGTTTTTTTCATGGTCGCGGTTAATCCCGAAGACCGTCCGTACCTGCGTTTCTTGTGGCCCGGTCGAAGCGACAGCGATGAACTGTTAACCTGGAGGCTAACGAAACTGCCATTTGGCGTGAACTGCTCGCCGTACATGCTTACTGCGGTGATTCAGCATCACTTGAAGGAGCTACGGGCGTTGTCTGCACCCAAAGAGCGAGATCGTATTGATCTCTTGCTCACGAGTTTCTACGTTGACGATTTGGTCTCTAGTGTCTCAAATGCCTCGGAAGCCAAGGAGATGCAAGAGTTCAGCGTGCGTGTGCTTACGGATTCTGGCATGGAGTTACGCAAGTGGCGAGGCAACGAAATCCCGTGCGATCCAGAGGCCGGAGATAAAGTCCTCGGTCTGAAATGGAAAACCAGTGATGACTTGCTCAGCATAGCAGCGCTAGGCGAGTCCGATAGGCCGTCTGTTTGGACCCGGCGATCCCTCCTCAAGTGTGTTGCATCAGTGTTTGATCCGCTAGGTCTAGCAGCACCGGCAGTTGTGCCGGGAAAGATACTGCTACAGCAAGCCTGGAAAGTCGGAGGCGACTGGGATGATAGGTTGCCTGATGGCATCTCAGCCGCATGTGCGCAATGGTGGGGAGAGTTGGCCGAAGTGGTGAGCATTGACATACCACGTTGGATTTGCTGCAATCTTGACACGCCGATTGCGCTTCATGCCTTCGCCGATGCCAGTGAGAAAGCGTTTGGATGTTGTTTGTATGCAGTCGTCAATGGACAGTCGCACTTGGTATTTGCCAAGGCCAAAGTGGCACCTGTGTCTCCGCCCACGTTAGCCCGCTTTGAGTTACAAGCAGTATGTCTAGCGGCTCACTACGTTGAGTTTGTGGTGAAGGAGCTGCGTGTGACCGTCACGCAAGTCTATGGCTGGACTGACAGTCTCACTACCGTTCATTGGATCAGTAATCCAAGTACAAATGGAAAACATTTGTGGCTAACCGCGTCAGTCAAGTCCAAGAGATATCGAAGAAGGTCGGTATTGTGTGGAACCATTGCCCGGGCCTTCACAACCCTGCAGATTTACCGTCGCGTGGGAGTAGTGCACAGCAGACCCGTAGTCCGTTCTGGAGGGGTGGACCAACCTGGATCACGGAGCCCAATGACTGGCCCACCGCATCCTCAACCGCAGCTACAGATGAGTCCAGTGTAGAAGTACGAGTGTCAGCCACCACCTGTAGTCGAGAATCTGATAAGGAATGGTGGCTCCGATTCAATAAATGGTCGAGGGCACAGGGCATGGTGACTCGGATGTTGCAGTGGAAGCACACTGAGCCTCGTGCTGAACTCTATTTTGCAGCAGACAACGTATTGTACCGCATCGTTCAAGCCGCATGTTTCGCTGAGGATCTTGAGCTGATCAAGCAAGGTCAACCAGTGAAGCCTGGGTCGAAGGTGTATCAGCTTGCACCGTTTCTGGATGAGCATGGAGTGCTCAGAGTCGGGGGACGACTTAAGCACAGCGAGTTGGCGTATGGAGCCAAGCACCCAGTCCTGTTAGGCAAACATCATCTGACCGAGTTGCTGTTGGAGAAAATGCATGTTGAAAGGATGCACCAAGGTGTAGAAGGAGTCTTGTCGTTCATCCGTCAGAAATTTTGGATTATCGGTGGTCGACGGGCGCTACGCAACATTACTCAGCGATGTGTTACATGCCGCCGCTACAAGGCTAAGGCTGCCTCAGAAGTCTGCCCGCCGCTGCCGGAAGACCGAGTTGTTCACGAGAGGCCGTTCGCAACTACCGGCATCGACTATGCTGGTCCGTTGTACGTGCGCCGTGGTGAGTCATTTCCGAAGGTATGGATAGCATTGTTTGTGTGTGCCACCACCAGAGCAGTTCACTTGGAGGTGGTCGATAGTTTAAGTACCGAGTCATTCTTGATGGCATTTCGGAAGTTTGTCGCGAGACGTAGTTTGCCGTCTCGGATCAGGTCTGACAACGCTACAACGTTCAAGGCGGCATCTGACAAACTGAGTGTGCCATGGATGTTCAATCCTCCAGCTGCACCATGGCATGGAGGCTTCTATGAGCGAATGGTTGGTACAGTGAAGAGTGCCTTGAAAAAGGTAATGGGAACAGCGTTTCTGAAGGTCCAGGAGCTTGAGACCCTCTTGTATGAGGTTGAAGCAGTGGTGAATAGTCGTCCGCTAACTAATGTGTCTGATAGCCTGGATGAGCCACCAGTAACCCCTGCAATGATGATGGGTAACATCTGGATGTCGTCAGAGAAGCCAGCAGGTACCCTGGACGCTGCGCAGATGTCATCGAGATTGCGTTACCTCAGTCGGACCACCCCCACAGTACCCTGTTGAGGCCGATCCAAAGGTTAGTGCCATAAGAAGTATCGTCACAGGACGTGGCTCCTGGGCTTGCCGATACCGCTCAACCTGCTATCGTCCCTCTGCAGCCAGCGTTTGAACCGTCAGCACCGTTACCACCACCACGGCAGCAGGAGATGACGCGTTCTGGGCGTGTAGTCAGAGCCCCGGATCGTTTTTGACTTTTGTGCATTGTTGTACGGCGGTGAGAAGCCCTTTGGTGGGGAGAATGTTGTAAACCACCAGTTCTCAATTGGGAAAGGCCTTCGCGCTTATGGCATTGTATTCGTTGAAATGTTGTATTTCGACTCCGCCGTACCACTGATGTTGCTGCATGGCATACGCTATATGCGTTGTGTGCGTTTTGCTGTAAACGCTGTTATGTCCAGTTTTATATGCGTATGTTTTTTGCATGTACGCTGTTTTTGCATGCTATAAATAGCTGGTGTTACTAGTGTTCATTGTTGATTATTCGATGAAGTGAAATATACTGTCTAAAGGAAAAGTGTTGTCCTCGTGCCGTGTGGTCGTACGATCCTGACAATTTAGAGAATCTTAGAGGGTTCACAACAACAACCTTGCAGGCGAGCTGTAGGTGTTGATGATAGTAGCAGCGAACTCCGGGCACAGGTGACGAATGTTCCGCATGCAGGTGGCCCTGTTCAGCCGGCTGAATGCGTTTGAAGCATCGGCGAATAGCACGGCATCCGTGTCCTCTTCGGAAAACGTCACTCGCATAGCATGGATGGCGGCTTCCATACCACTCTCCTGGCCTCCACAAAGCTGCCGGCCGCCAACGGCTTGCGTGATGGTTGAGCCAATGACCTGCAGGATAGCCTTCCCTATGATCCGTCTTGCAACCTCACCGATGCCAATAGGTAGAACTCCAGGGTTTTTGTCAAGCGGACTCAATCGACACGCCGCATATGCTTCTAGTTCTAGAGAGGAAGGGTCCACGTAGGTGGTAGGGATTCTCCGCGCAGGTACACATCCGTCTCCACCCTGCTGCATCCAGCCCAGATGGGCCCGCTGCGCCTTGTGTGTGCAGTGCAGCTTGGCTGATTACCCGACCGTTAAGACCGGAGAAGACAACAGAGTCAGTGTGTCTCTGGTGGATGCTGGCCATCCCCTAGCAGGGCTGATTCACTGAGTGGCTCTGCCGGAGGGTGCTTCTTGCCCAGGATATCACGCACTGTTTTCCCGTCGATGACCTCTTGCAGGTCCAGTGGCTTTGCAGAGTCGCTTTCCGACAGCATTCTCGAGGCTGATGTGATCTTGCCGTCATACACCATTGATGCAAAGGGACATGCACCATCGTCACGTCTCTGGCCGTGCTGCTTAGACCCGTTGTGCAGTTGACGCTGGATAGTGCGTGATTCCAACATCAGGCCATTGATGTCTCCGAGCCTCCACTGTTCCAGGCGTCGAGTGAGGCACTCTGCGTGTATGCGCTGCTCCTGTGCTCGGTACGGCTGCTGCAGCAGCAGTGAAGTTACTGCCATCGCAAATGCTAGGCCTTCGGTTGCACAAGCATCGCAATCTGCAAATGCACTGGATTTGTACGAGCCCCCGCAGATTTTCTCTTACAGCGCCGATTTTTTGGGGTCCAAATTTATTTTATTTACTTTTTAAATGGCTGTGAAAACAGTATGATAATTATGGAGAGACTACAAGAATCGGGTGAAAAACCTTGAAATCCTAACAAACAAAACAAACGTTTTGTCACTTCAGTTGTTTGGCGCTAATCCTCGTATACATGTAGTGTGAGGAATGCTTCTTTTCTCACTCACATGCGTCTGCAACACACACACGTGCGTGCACACAAACAAATACATATATTATATATATATATATATATATGTACACATAAAAGGCCTCTTGTACGGGCAAAGCCAATGTGCTTACATATGACATAAAATACAAAAAAATGATCAAAACACCAAGAATGTGAAAAAAGCCCAATCCTGTGTTGCCATACGGGAACTGAAACCCGAAACAAATCCAAGAAGATGGTAAGTAAAGACAGTTGGCGGTCACGCGGCAAAAAATATCACCTAACGTAAGCACTAACAATGTTGAAAGTCTAGGCCGCTTACCTGGACAAGGAGCAGTGCAAGAAGCCGTGGTCTCGCTCAGGGGGATTATGACCCCCTGCACCCGCGGAAGCATATCATGGTCCAACGTAGCAGGGTAAACGACAGGAGGCTTCGAAGCTCGCCTATTACTACCGAGTAAGCCAGCTCGCTATGTTTCTCAACCAGTTGCGATGCAGGTGCCTTCAAAAACAATGTTATCCCTTTGCCGCACATGTCTGAAGTACTGAAAACGATAGGAGTGAAAGCTCCACGGTCTACCCTGTTCACTCCCTGCACACACACACACACACACACACACATGTGTGCATGCCCGAACGCACAAACACACACGCACACCCAGCCACACACCCACACACACGCGCGCACACACCCACCCACACACACACACACCCCATCCCCCCCCCCCACACACACACACATTCCACCAGCTAACAAACAACTGCAGCGACAGCCACAGCAAGAAGACAAGAAATGCAGGCACAGGCACAGCAAGGCTGGATGCACCATTTTAGAACTCCAGTGCATTGCATGAGGCACACCATGCAGCATTTACAGCCTTTACAAACATGTCAGCAGAATTGAAACAAAATTCACTACACCGGCCAGCATGAGAACATTCAATACAAACATAACACCAAGATCCACAACTGGAGGGAGGGTGGTTAACCAGCTTGCAAAGCAAGGAAACAAAGAATGAGAAAACCCGCGTGTGCCAGCATACAAAACGGTGACTACCTCTATCCCAGACATGTTCATTAGAAAAAACAACATGATTGTCTTGTTTGGGATGGCAACAAACAGAATCAGCTGAAGCGACATGACTTGTTACGAAGGTTTTATTGAAATGTAAAGTGGTGATGGACAAAGAAATAATTGTGATGGAAATGTACTGTGAAGAACAATAAAAGGAAACGATGAAAAATATAAAATGCATCAAACTAGCTTTCCCACAGCGCTCGTCAGGAAGCATGGTTGTACAAATTAACAAATTGCAACACTGGCTACTATAAAAGATCAATAGTGATAAACACCACCTAAAAAATGCCAAAAAAGTATCATAAGGTATTCTTGAAAGACACCATAATCCATATGCGTGAAAGATAACAATCAAACACGCCAAGGGGACAAAATTCAAGTATGAAACAATACTAGTGAAAAAATTCTGGCCGAACAAGGCCAGAGTAACACGATAACCAGACTAACACGACAAGATAACACTCTCCTTTTGAACGCAAAGATGAGGCTTATGAATGCGTTGGAACGCAGCATCCAATACTTTCACCGGTAACTGATAACCACGACTTCCACGGCACAAAACGGAGAAACATTAATCAGAATACATTAATTTTGGCAACATTCAGCACGAGATACCGAAATACTAACGCGGTCGAAACACACCCCACATCTCCCGTACCCACTATCGTCCACCCACATGGTAGAGACACTGCATCAAATGGTGTCAAACAGAGGTGTCGAACAAAAACAAAAAAAATAGCCTGAAGCGTATATCCTTATAATGTACATGTATAATGTACTCTGCGTACTATGGTAGCTAAAACACATGAACAGGAATTCGCATTCCGTTGGCTGGGACGAGAAAATTAATGTTTCATCCATTAGTGATAAATGATACTGCAGTGATTTTAGAGATGATAATATTTCAGTGATAGGCCATCAACTGAATGTTTTAGTCATTAGGGATAACAATTAATGATGATATCGGTTGCAGAGATGTTGCCATTGCGGGCGACCCTTGGCTAGGGTCCGGCGGATTCTGCCGGCCAAAAAATTGGCAGAATTCGGTACTTTTTCTGGTAGGTTTCATGCATGTTTGGTAAGTGGATAAAAAAAATGGAGCAGAATTCGAGGAATTGCCCGCCATAAGGTTTGTATGGTTCTGCCAAGGGGCAGCCCACCCATAAATTTCATATGGCCTAGTACTGAATCCTACCTGACTTCTTGACACGACTGAAACTTGCCAAAGTCACTAAATCAACGTCAACTACAATAATCAAGCCACATATCTGCAAAGTCACGAGGGTGCTGGCAAAAGTCCTGCTGCACGGCGGCGGGCTTTGCCCGCCGCCGTGCAGCCCAATACCTGGCTCAAAAACATGATTTTTTGGACTTACGACAAGATACGACAAGTTGCGCACGGGTCTGCTCACATTCAAATACAGTGCTGCCAACAAATGACAGCGTGCAACAAAAAAATCTTTGCTTGCAAGGGCGCATTTTAGGCCATAACTCTTGAACGGCTGGTCAGATCGGGACACAATTTTCAGAGAATTTGCAGCTATTCAAGCTCTTTCAACTGACGTAGCACTCAATATGAATTTACAAATTCAATTTTCAGCGATTTTTTGGGTAGTCTGCCACCTTAACTGCTTTTCGAGCAGAATCTGCCATCTTTTCGAGCAGAATCCGCCGGTCCCTTGGCGATGTCACGCAGGTGATGCAAATGATCCAAGTCTGACGCATTCGAGAGGCTACGTTGTCCAGCCTGAGTGATGCCGGCACGAGGAACAGTTGGCAGTGTTGTGCTAGCGAGATAACGCCATCCACCCTTGGCAATACATGTATTGAGAGGAATATTGCGCATGACGTGAACACTCCTACAGTAGTGACTTGTCGAGGAACAGTGAATGTGCAACGTACACAATCGCAATGGCAATCGTGATGATACTGTATAGGAAAGACAAAAGGGCCAAGGAGCTACAAGTTACCCTACACAGTCGTCCACTTACACCATCAGTTACTGGCCAAACAGCTCATGCGATGACATTGCACGACACTGACCAACGCAACGGTGCTGACGTCCTCTACCACTTACTGGCAGTCAGCTTCAGCACATCTCGGTCAGGCACTCCAACACTTGGCAACAGCCTTCCAACTTACTTGGAAAGCCTTCTAAGTATGCGTGAGCAAAACAATCCCCGTAATGCTATGCTGCTAGCTACCGTATATACCAACATTTGGCAACAGCCTTCCAACTTACAATCCCCGTAATGCTATGCTACTAGCTACCGTATATACCAACACTTGTCAACAGCCTTCCAACTTACAATCCCCGTAATGCTATGCTACTAGCTACTAGCCCTTGACGGATTATGCCGGCACAATATTTTGCATAATCTTGGGATTTCGTCAAAAAATTATGCTCCGGCATAATATACGGATTCCAACGTGTAAGGTCGGCATAATCTTTCGGTTTAGACAAAAATAATGCTTTCAGTCCATTCACAAAAAGATGGGCCCTGGCTCTGGCGAGCTCCCGTATTTGGCGAATTTTTAAAAAAGATTTTATCGTACACAGTGCAGTGCTGCGAAGTTTGAAATTTGAAAAACGGTCCAAAAAGGGTACCTGAACTGGGGTTCGAACCGTACAATGCACTGTTGCCGGCAGGATCAAATGGCCTGGATTTTGATGGTCTTTCCCAATTCAGTGCTTTTGGGGCAAAACCTGGCCGAAATACTATTCTTGTTACGAATTGCTTTTTTGAGAAATAGACTTTAGAAACATAATTGAAAGAGGATTCCATATAGGCCTTGACGGATTATGCTAGCATCATTTTTCGCATAATTCCTACCAAAATCGAATAATCGCATAATTCGAGGCAAATTGCATACGAATCGCATAAATGGTAATAATCCGCCTGTTCGCATCAAATTCCATACAGTTGTACATGTTCTACAAGTACAAGTACAAGTAGATGCACTAGGAAGTTGTAGGTTTACCACTCCCTTGATAACATGTCCAGTCCACTACAATCAGTGATGGTCGTAGCTAGGTCGGACGGTGCGTTGACCCCGTTGAACTTTTGCTACTACAGTACAACGCCCTCTACAAAATAATTCCCCTGTTATTTTGCACAGAACCATTATGCATTAGCAGCATATGTGAGCATAATGCGGCATAATATGATAACTTTTAGCATAAAAAAGCATACTTCTGCAATTTTTTCAGCAATGCGAAAAGCATAATTTCACGACAATATTAGCATAATCCGTCAAGGCCTAGAAACAACACATGAGGGGAATGCAGTACCAGAACAAACACGTGATAAAGTTGTCAGTCCGGTGTCAGCTTGAACAGCCGTAGCACCTTGATGTGCTTCTTTTGTCGACACAGTTCTGGCCTCAAACTGCGAATGCACAGCGCCTCCAGTGTGAATCCGTGCGCGCTGTTCCGGGCTGGTGTGATGACACTGAAGCTGCTGTTGCGTTCCTGCGGGATGTATTCAGGTTGCGCCTGCAAATGCTTTGTGATGGCGCTATCACTTGTTGCCACACGTTTGTCAGGCGGCTTCTTGTACAGCTTGCCTGGGATATGCTGCTTGATCCTTTCCGAGAATCGCTGACATGTCTCACCAACGTACGTCCTCTCACAGCGACACGCATACTTATAAATAAAATTACTATTTTCAAGAGTTGGTGAAACATCCTTCGCGATAGACCTGAATGCGGGTCTGATTGTATAAATTACAATGGGGGATACTGTAGGATAGCAGTTCAAAATTGCAGCTTTAATCTTTTTGCGGAAGGCAATGCAATTTTGCATTGCACTGAGTTCACACTGAGTTCTCTGAGGAAAGGACTAAATCTATGGTGCTACCTTGGGGACAGAGAGGTGTAATCCTTGTGGGGTACAGCACGTGGTTTGTGAGGCTGTAAGCAGATGCGACATCTTCAAGGTGATGACGTTGCGCCATTCTCTGGCCTCGGAACATGTCCACATTGAAGTCTCCTACATAACAACGGTCATTGATGTTGTCACCAGAGACTAGGCTTTTCTACATTATTCGAAAAAATATTGGAAAGATGTGGATGTAAAACTCGATTTTTTGGGGGAATGATGTTATTCTCAAAAATGGATAGATTTGAAAAAAATCTAAAAAAATTCAAAAAATCACCCCATGTGCGAAAATTATTCACCCGTTGCCATGGCAACAAGATGGCTGCCAAATTTATTCGAAGCAGGGAGTCGTAAAATACCGGTATTTTACGACTCCCTGATTCGAAGCATGTACATGTTGGCATCAGCTCAGGGAACCATAAAGGACATGTACCCGTGCATGCATGCACATCATCATGCACTGCCGCCTGCCGGCCCCAGTGCCAGGCATATTTCGAGACTGACAAGAGTCAGGTTACGTCAGGTGCGGGGCAAGGTCAAGTCTTGCCAGCAGAAGAAAATGCCTGTAGGCTAAAGTTTAGCTAACACTTGCAACTTGAACTAACTAATACTATCTTGTCTTGTTGTTTTTGAAGAAAATCTGGCAAAAATCACGCCAAATTTGTTATTTTTGAAGAAAATCTGGCAAAACCACGCAAACGTTGTTGCTTTTGAAGAAAATCTGGCAAAAATCACGAAAGATGCATTTTACAACGGGGATTCATTTTTACCCCCAAGATGCAAAATATAATGCAAAACATAATGTGGAAAAGCCTACCAGAGACGCTCTATGGAAGGCAGAGTCCAGGAGAGTACAGTACGCGACAGGCTCCTGCGGGGACGATATACATCCGAACAGGTGCTTCTGGGACTTCGATCGCAGCAGTATCCAGACGGTTTCCACGCCGTCTAGGCGGAGATTTGGCTGTGGCGTGATGGGAAGTGATGATTTGTAGTAGATGCATACACCGCCTCCAGTCCTGTTTTCGCGGTCACATCTGGTAAGGTTATAACCTGGGATTTGTACTTCTCCGTCAGAGATCGCGCTGTTTAGCCATGTTTCGGCTATACACAGGATGTCGTACTTGGGGATCAGTGCGGTTAGAGCATGGACCTTGAAGCGGAGATTGCATACGTTCATGAGCCCTAAGGACAAGTGGGATGTGTCGTGGTTGGTACATGATCGCAGATTTCGGTTGCTCTTTGGTATTCAGGATGATGCTAGGGGATTTAGTGATGTAGAGAAAAGGAAGAACTAATGTGTGTGAAATTTCCTATCATTTTCAATGTGTTCAAGGTTATGGAAAGAACAAAAAGGGGAAGGCAAGCGCAACGAAAATGGGCACAAGCTACAGTCGCAACGGAACAAAGAATGTCGATTGCTACTGGACTATGACGAGACCAATAGGATATTTGACACAGCGGTTTAAATTAACTACAATTCGAAGCAGCAAAGCAGCACACCACCCAACTTGGGTGGGTCATAAATATCAAAGATAAGTAAAGAAAGGGAAGCTTTCGGGAGGGAAGCTTTTTCTGGTTACACTGATGGAGAGTTACTCTCAACTCGTATATTTACATGTATTTCCTTTTCCTTTCTACATTTATTATTGGCTCAACATCCGAGTTTAAGATTTTTTGTTCATCATTTCTTCTATATCACATTTTTTCTTTCTTCCATGTTCTTCACTGCCTTCGTATCCTCTCGCTTTTTGAATACAAAAAAGCCTTTGTGAAATGTCGGTTCAGCTCGTTCTGTTGATCACAATTCTAAAACTGTTGTCGCCTCGACGCCTATTTAAATAATAATAATAATAATAATAATAATAATATGTAAAAAAAGAGAGAAGAAACACATGAGAACGAGTTATGCAGCAACTATCCACGACTGTAACGAGATGATAAACGGTCAGAAAGTGCGATAATAGGGCACACAACTATTATCGCACTTTCTGACCGTTTATCATCTCGTTACAGTCGTGGATAGTTGCTGCATAACTCGTTCTCATGTGTTTCTTCTCTTTTTTACATTTTATTACTGGCTCAGTATCCGAGTTTAAATAATAATAATAATAATGTAGAACGTCAGTACCGTCGGTCAGTGTCGTGCAATGTTATCGCATGAGCTGATTGTTTAGTAACTGGTGGTGTTAGTAGACAGTATAGCGTAACTTGTAGTTCTTAGGTCTTTCTATTTTGTATAAATAATAATAATAATAATTTGAAACTCAGATGTTGAGCCATAAATAAATATAGAAAGGAAAAAGACATAATATGGATACGAGTTAAGGTGGCAGACTACCCAAAAATTCGCTGAAAATCGAATTTGTAAATTCATAATTATTGAGTGCTACGTCAGTTGAAAGATTATGAATAGCTGCAAATACTCTGAAAATTGTTTCCCGATCCGACCAGCCGTTGGAGAGTTATGGCCGAAAATGTGCCCTTGCAAGGAAATATTTTTTTGTTGCACGCTGTCATTTGTTGGCAGCACTGTATTTGAACGTGAGCAGACCGTGCGCAACTTGTCGTATCATGGAAACGCGCGAAAGTGTGCAGAATTTTGCTCCAAGTCCAAACAAAGTCCAAAAAATCACGTTAAAAAACCATGTATTGGGTTGCACGGCGGCAGGCGAAGCCCGCCGCCGTGCAGCAGGACTTTTGCCAGCACCCTCGTGACGTTGCACATATGTGGCTTCATTATTGTAGTTGACGTTGATTTAGTGACTCTGGCAAGTTTGAGTCGTGTAAATAAGTCAGGTAGGATTCAGTCAGTACTAGGCAGTAGTGCCAGTGGAACGTGAGTGGTTGTCTTTGCCGGTTTCTGAAGGTAACCTCGATTTGGTGTACAGCGCTGTGGAAATGGCTTGCTGTGGCCGTCCCAGCACTGGATGTTGTATCAAAGGTACGACCTCGTAGCACGTGCTAAACCTAAAAAAATTCAAAAATTGACTTGGGTCTGTGGGAGTCTGTGAGAGAACGCCCACTCGTTCCGTTGTGACAGATTGCAGGGCCACGTTGAGGGGCCCTACCCCACCACCCATGGCTGCTTGTGGACTTGTTTTAGGTTTGGGTCCCGCGCACGGACAGAATGGGCACGAAAATGTGAAAAAATTGTAAATTTGATTGGCTCCTGGGTGGCTCGCACACCGTGGCACTATGCCGGAAATTTGAGTTTCTCCGGCCTAGAAAGCCTGTCAGTGAGGCGCAAGAACTTGTAAATCATGTCTTGAGGGCCAGCATAGTGGCAGGAGTGTGTGGTCAAAATTTCACTCAAATCCATTGAGAAACACCAAAGTTACGGTCAATTGAATGCTCTATGAAATTTATGGGTAGGCTGCCCCCTTAGGAGTAACTCTCCATCACTGTAACGTGATACACTCAGAAAGTGCAATAACTAGGCACAAAACTTCAACACATCTCCGTAGCTTCTTCGAATTGTAGTTAGACCGCTTTGTCAAATATCGTACTGGTCTCGTCATCGTCCAGTAACAATCGACATTCTTTGTTCCGCTGGGACTGTAGCTTTTGCTCGTTTTCGTTGCGCTTGCCTTCCCCTCTTTGTTCTTTCCATAACCTTGAACCTCCCAAATTGGAAGGCTGTCGGTTAGCGCTACGGAGACGTGTTGAAGCTAGTTGTCAGGACGTCGAATATCTCAGTACGCTGTCAGTTTTGTGCCTAGTTATTGCACTTTCTGACTGTATATTATAGTATCATGTTACAGTGATGAAGAGTTACTTTTAACTCGTATCCATATGTCCTTTTCCTTTCTACAATAATAATAATAATATTGTGCCTTACTTCAAAGTACATGATTGTACAGTCGTCGCCAAAAAGGTCCAGCCAATGCCGTGGACACTAGCAAGAGTTCATAACCCTGGGTTATGCACCCTTGATACAAGTCATGTACATAACATTGGTATGGTACTCGTTCACCGACAGTACTATCATCTAGCACAGCACTGAACTAAACAGTCCGCGCTGCACTCTGTCTGCATGATGCAGTCCTAGCACGCAGTGGCAGTGTATGCGGCTACATGCATACGATAGCTAGTAGCATAGCATTACGGGGATTGTTTTGCTGACGCATATGTTACTCAGAAGGCTTTCCAGGTAAGTTGGAAGGCTGTTGACAAGTGTTGGTATATACGGTAGCTAGTAGCATAGCATTACGGGGATTGTAGGTTGGAAGGCTGTTGACAAGTGTTGGTATATACGGTAGCTAGTAGCCTAGCATTACGGGGATTGTAAGTTGGAAGGCTGTTGCCAAGTGTTGGTATATACGGTAGCTAGTAGCATAGCATTACGGGGATTGTAAGTTGGAAGGCTGTTGCCAAGTGTTGGTATAATTATACGGAAGCTAGTAGCCATTGGTGGACTATGCACGGCCAATCGTCAAATAATGCTTTTGATCATGCCACAATAATTATGCCAACAAATATGCTGAATTATGCTGAATTATGCTCGGTTCCACCCTATTTTCAAAGGAAAAACAACGGCCTTTTCAGATTAAAAACAAGTATGCATGCATGGTTTTCGCATGCGTGGCTTCCGAGGTGACGACATCAGGAGTTCAGGACGCGACCTCTGTTCACTTTTGCACTTTTCTCAAATATTTCACTTTTGCAGCACACGTGCGGGGTACGACATGCATACTTTAAAAGACTTGGACATGAAACTATTACTATAGTAAAAAAACATCTACAGGCTTTCTGACAAAGCTGTATTATGCCCCTACAGTTAGGCCTTGACAGATTATGCTAATATTTTCGTGAAATTATGCTTTTCGCATTGCTGAAAAAATTGCAGATTTATGCTATTTTTATGCTAAAAGTTATCATATTATGCCGCATTGTGCTCACATATGCTGCTAATGTATATGATGGTTCTGTGCAAAATAACAGGTGAATTATTTTGTAGAGGGCGTTGTACTGTAGTAGCAAAAGTTCAGCGGGGTCAACGCACCGTCCAACCTAGCCACCCTGGTCACTGATTGTAGTGGACTGGACATGTTATCAAGGGAGTCGTAAACCTACGACTTCCTGGTGCATCTACTTGTACTTGAACTTGTAGAACATGTACCTGTACATCCGCCTGTTCGCATCAAATTCCATACAGTTGTATGGAATTTGATGCGAACAGGCGGATTATTCCAATTTTAAGCGATTCGTATGCAATTTGCCTCGAATTATGCGATTATTCGATTTTGGTAGGAATTAGGCGAAATATTTTGCTAGCATAATCTGTCAAGGCCTAGTTGTTTTCCGCATTTTTCCACTGCTCCAAACATTCTTATGGTAGTGTAGTGTGAACTTGAGGCACGTAAGAATATTCTTGCTGATTCTCTACCCCCAGTATAAATTCTGGCTTCGTTTTCGTTCTTGCTCATTCCCATGTAACTACTGATGAAAATGGGTGAAAAGCTTTTGGTATTATGAAACTGACAACCTTGTTGTTGTGTGTATATATGTAGGACTCAGTATAGAGTCCATGCACTATATGATGTCCAGTACCCTATATAGAGTCCATTGGTCCAAAATCCACTATACAGAGTCCAGGAGTCCACTCAGTTTTGATCAGCTTCATCCTGCCGCGCAATCCCCTATAAGGAGTACACTTTTTCTACAAGTCCCCTATTCACGGTCCAGGAGTCCAGTTTATCCAGTCACGCCGTCCTGTGTGTTGTGCCCGAAAGAGAACATATTTTCAGTTTTGCTTGCCTCGTGGCAGCGCATTCCTTTCTTCACTTCAGCCATGGCTGCCAATTCTGCTGTGCAGTTGCTGACAGTAATCGGTCTCGACCTAACCAAGGAGGATAAGGAGACGTTCAAAATCAAATCTGGAAAGCGTCTTGTGGTTCTCTGAAGACGTTTCATCAGTGCGCGGGATGAAAGCAGAAATTGCAGAACGAGAAAAGTTCAGCACAGTTCAAATCTGACGAGTCAGGTACACTGACGCTCTATTTCGTTCGACGCCACAAGGATCCCCTGTTTGGCTGGCCATTGCTGCCAGTAAGACGTTTGAACGGTTTCATCAGAGCGAGGGATGAAAGCAGAAAGCGGAGAAAGAGAAAAGTTCAGCACAGCTGCAATCTGACGAGTCAGATACACTGACACTCTCTTTCGTTCGACGCCACAAGGATACCCCTGTTTGACTGGACAAGAGCTGCCTGTACCACCGTGTCAAAAGGCTGTCCAACTACATGGCAGGACGATGACTGAGGTAAGGAAGCTTTTACTCGTTTCGATTGGTCTGCTGTTCTGTCGTTATGCTTGAATTTCTTTTCCATTTTCAAGGAGCGTATCGCGTTTGTTTGATGTTGCTTGAATGAATGCCCTAAAAGTAATCAACCACTTCGTCCTCAAGGACCGCAAGGACTTTGCATCAATCGTATATGATCGTCTAGCTATCATCAATTATTATTTCATTTCATGAGAAATGTATTTTTATCCCTGTGATAATTATGTGAACTCCACGACACTCTTCCTGTAGTATGATGTCAAATACATTGGGATCCACAAACGCAGTGCCAGTGTACTAGTAGTAGGACTAGGAGGATTGCTTGTATGCCAATGACAAGAAAAAGCTTCTCAAGCTAATACTCGTATTCCCTGAAGTAACCGTTTTGATGTCACGAACATGACATTGTGTCAGTGAAACTGCCTCGTGACAACAAATCATTGCATTTCCATCTTGGGGAAGACTGACTGACAGCAACGCTGTACAGATTGTTCAAAATCATCTCATTTCAATTTAGTTGCAGTGAAGTGAAACACTGTGTACACTACATGTATGTTGGTGTGTCTGTGCGTCTTGAGTTTGCACAAACGATCTTATTCCTCGTATTACTAATAGATTATTGTCCCCACCATCACCTGTTCACAGGTCTTTGAGTGGATTGATTTTCATTCAGCATCACATTCGTTGAGAACTAGGTAGTTGTGTGCTCCCATGCATCATTACGGTAATAAGCGTATCCTTGTGCTATTTATTTGTTGCAGGTGTGCTGATCTTCAGAAGCTTGCGGAACTGAGTGCTGCTGAACATTTGCATGGCCATGAGCAATGGTGAAGCTTGCTATTGCACTCTCCGCATGTGCTAGTATTATGCTGACCACTGCACTATGTTACTCTCTTACACTACTACGTGTATGTAAACGTGCGTGTACCCGTCCCCGTACGCATTCGTTTCGTATAATTATTTGTTATCCCTCTTGACTTTCATGTAAATGGGTGGACGTTTGCATGGCTGTTGGAGTTGCGTGTGTATTGTGTCTCTACTCTTTTTTTGGTGTTTTCTTGGCGTTGTATAAGTTTGTGTGTGTGTGTGTGTGTGTGCGCGCGCACAATAATTTGAAAACAAATAATTAATCCTGGGCTCTCCATTGTTCTCTTTCGATTCTTGTTTTTTTTGTATTTTCTTGGCGTTGTGTGGGTGTGTGCATGTGTGTGTGCGTGCACAATAATTTGGCAACACTACATCAGTACATGATTGAGATATTGTAATTTGCAGCGTCTGCGAAGAGACCACTTGATTTGAGGATGGTGTTTGTAGGGTTTTTCATGTAATGAAGTGGCTGCAGTGGCGCCTCAATACATATTTTTTTATCTTGAGAAGTGAATGATGTAAAGGATTAAAGGGAGAGGCCGTTTTCTGGTTAATATTCACTGCTTACAGCAGATCCTATGTCTATTTTCGAACTCGATAGGGGATGCCTAATTGGCTGGACTTTATACAGGGGGTGTTGTCCACATAAAGACTCTTTATAGTTGATTTCAAAGTTTGGACTCCGTACAGTTGATTTTGGACCAATGGACTCTATATAGGGGTGAAGCCAATTGGCTGGACTCTATACAGGGAGTGATGTCCATCGAAACTTTGAGCTCACAGTTGATTCCAAGTTTGGACTCTGTACAGTGGATTTTGGACCAATGGACTCTATATAGGGGTTGGACATCATATAGGGGCTGGACGCTCTACTGAGTCCAACATATATATTTATATATATACTCAATCTGCGGACACAACTGTATCGTCCTTTGTGGACTCGTCAGCGCAGCACAGAGGAAATAAGGCCGAACCTGATAGCAATGGAAATAAAACTTTCCAATCAGGCCCAAACGTACCTTGCCAGAGTGCTCAAACTGACAAGTCAGTGAGCTCTGCATAAAGCAAACAGCAAAGGCACTACCCCACGCAAGAGTGCTCAACTGCTACAAGAGCAGGAGCGAAATACTCAATCTGCGGACAGCATGCTGTTTCGTTCTTTTTGAACTCATCAGCGCAGCACAGAGGAAATGAGGCCGAACCTGATAGCAATGGAAATAAAAATTTCCAATCAGTATAAATATCCTGCTGTCCGCAGATTGAGTATATAATATATATCCATATAAAAATCGCTCTGTGAGCGGTTCTGAAAAACCTTTACTGGTACTGCCCCGTCGTAAAAGTAAGAAATTAGAACTGGCCCATTGTCCCCCCAAATGCGAACTGATCCACCTAAATCGCGAATGACGGGACCCGAACGCACCAGTAGCACGAGGTCGGGAGGGCACAGGATCACGGCAATTATCATAGGGTAACACCAGTAGTAGTAGTTGTAGAATTTATTATTTTGATAGGGAAGCCTACCGCTAGTATAGTACAGGACATGGCCTATGGTCCGGACCAACGTCCCCATCTGCATCCACAGGTAGGAACCTCGTGCTACTGGTGCGTTCGGGTCCCGTCATTCGCGATTTAGGTGGATCAGTTCGCATTTGGGGGGACAATGGGCCAGTTCTAATTTCTTACTTTTACGACGGGGCAGTACCAGTAAAGGTTTTTTAGAACCGCTCACAGAGCGATTTTTATATGGATAATTTCAGCTCTTTTTCCGTTCCCTCCCCACCCCAACCCCGAAGGGAAACATGATGACCACACGCGCGATGTACTGTATGTAGCCATGCGACTGCAATAACACACTGATACATACCAGCCCTCCCCGCCTCGCTACCCCGCACACAGATACACAAACATGTGTATGCACACGGCACACACACGTGGCCACGCACACATACGCACATGCACACGACACAAACAGGAAATTCTTCATGTATAATGCCATGCAAAGCAGTGGCCACCGTACTTGAGGAAGTCAGTTGTGAAACAAAAATAATTCAACTACAGCGTGTAGACAAGCTGACGGCCAAAGCACAACATAGCAAACATGACATTTGCCCAAGGATTGCAGTTTGCAGACCATGCCATATGGCCATGGAAGCAGCGAATACAGAATGTAATATCATACAAAGGGACAAGCAAGGACGTGGCCATCATACACCAGAAACTTGCAGAAAGTCACATATCCAACAGATAGAGAAGTGAACAGCAATCTGAAACAGCCCACACAGGACAAAGCGGACCTGATACTCGTCCCAGGATCGCAAGTGGCAAACCCTTTTCAATGCATAACATGCAGGTGTACGTTAGACGCATGAACATCTGACCGTGTCGCCAGCATACAATGTCATCACATGTTTACCCCACAAGTTACACACATGCACAGTAGAAGCACAATGAAAGCAATGGAAAAGTACGATGTGGTTGCTGAAGCATCTTCACACTTCAAATTCAGACTTCAATGTGGTCGTCACGGGATGATATACCTGCAAGATACAAGTGATGAAGAAAGAAAGCAGAAGGTCGTGAGGTAGGCTATGAGACACCACACCACAAACGGTTCACCTACATGTCTGTTCAGGGCCAGTGCACTCACACGGAGAATTGTCATAATCGAGCATTTCCCAAACTGAGAAGTGCAATGAAATCCACTTGCATGCACAGGAGCAATTTTGCAATAATTATTATGATGCGCAATTCGACACGATCTGCGATGCTGCGTGCGATGTGCCCTGCTGTCATGATAGTGACAGTCACCGCGGTATATTTTGTCAACGTCGCCCGTGCACTCTTCTGTCAAGTCCAAAGTGCTCACATATTTGGCAATGTTTTTGCAGTGATTAACTTTTATCCTAGTTATGTCACGGGTAACTTTAATGAAGTACCCGCAGGCCGTGTCGATCTGCACATCGTCCACTCTCTCATGTACTTGGCCTGCTTTGTCTGTGTATCCATTTCATGTGCGATCCACAAAATCGACTAGACAGTGGGTGCAATACGCTCTCTACCTGAAGACGTTCTTCTGGCGACATCTCGCCATGTACTTGGCCTGGCTTTGTCTGTGTATCCATTTCATGTTCGATCAACAAAATCTCAATGCACTACAGAGACTAGACAGTGGGTGCAATACGCTCTCTATCTGAAGACGTGAACCATTAATTTTTTTGGAAAAGTTATACGTACACCTGAAACGTAATGAAGTACAGGAATAGAGAGAGTGACTACAATACGCTCTCGACCTGATATAGTGATAACGTGAGTACAAGACACTCTCCACCTGATAACGTGTTAGAAGGTAACATGTCTACAGTCCCACCGTACCCTTCCGACACGACTGTGGACCATTAAATTTTTTTGAGAAGTTATACGTACACCTTAAACGTAATGAAGTACAGGAATAGAGAGAGCGACTACAATACGCTCTCGACCTGATAACGTGAGTACAAGACACTCTCCACCTGATAACGTGTTAGTAGAAGGTAACAGGTCTACAGTCCCACCGTACCCTTCATCATTCCTCATTCACCATCGCGCGATACCCTGGCACACACCGGCAACATATCAATGGGGTGCCTTACCGTCGTCTAGAGGAGACGTCTTCGCAGCAATATTTTCCCTCCTGCGCATTCAGTAGCCGACGCGACAGCGTTCACGGGGCCGTTCCAGTTGCGGAAGACATTCGATTCATCGGGCCAATTCAGAAACAGGGCCGTGGACACACAGGGGGCAGAGGAGAGACATTGTTAGTGGACAAGAAATATGCATTGGCAAGTGGCGAGTGCCGCATGGGTGTCATGTTGTCATGCACAATTCAGCTATTACTTACGGTCCAGCTAGTCCTGCCATTGCTCGCTCGTCCTGGTTCCTCCTCGTTCGTCTTCCTGCACGTCTGCACTTCTCCTTCCCCACCGTTGGCTTTGCGGTACGGGGGTGCCGGAAGGAATTCCCACCATGTATCCATGTACATGAAGTCCCACCATGACTCTCCATGTACATGTCCACGGCCACGTCAGCAGTTTGTATAGTACCGGAAGGAGTTCCCACGATGTCTCCAAAGGCCTAGAGCGGACGTCTTTGCAGCAATTCTTTTCGCCCTGCGCATTCAGTTCGCCGACGATGTCTCCAAAGGCAAAGGCCTAGAGCCTAGTAGAGGGGACGTCTTTGCAGCAATTCTTTTCACCCTAGTACCCTGCACATTCACTCCCCCGACACGACAGCGTTTACGGGGCCGTTCCAGGTGCAAAAAGGTCCACGTCAGCAGTTCTCAACTATTTCGCGTACGAGATAGTCGCCGCGACAGCGTTTAAGGGGTCGTTCCAGGTGCAAAAGGTATCCATCAATGGCACTTTGCAGTATGGGGTACGGAAAAAGGGGCCTCCTCGTTCGACTTCGTCAACTTCTGCAGTTCTCCTTCCCGTCAGGGGTACCGAAAGGGGCCTCCTCGCAGTTGTCCTTGCCGTCAGGTGAACGTCATGCAGTTCTCAACTATTTCGCGTACGGGATAGTCGTCTTTGTCGTACGCGACATCGGCGTTTACCGAGTGGCATTGGCACAAAGCAGACCGTTGACGGGGTCACGTGTCAAAAAAGTATCAACAAAGTGTCGACTACGTGTCGACCACGTGTATAGCGGTACACTCAGCGGTACACTAATTCTCGTGCCATTCTCGTGTCACAAAACTGGAACATCGAGTACCAGTATGGAAAGGCTTCAGACAGGAAGCCTTTCCAATATGGCTGGGAGCTCGGCCAATTTAGCTCGTAGCTGTACTGATGAGGCCTTTATGGCCGAAGCAGCTTGCTGTCTACAGCATTGGGTATCACGCTCCTCGGTTTTCGCCTTGTTGAGCACTCTCAGTAGGCTGCTCTAGGGCTGCTGCATCGCGCAATACCCGCTACTTTTTGTAGTTTGAGCACTTTGGCGCTAGAGCGACGAGGTATCTTAATGTCTATGGTGCCTCCTTTGCACCATGGCTGGTAGCTCGGCCTATTATTTTAGCTCGCAGCTGTACTGATGAGGCCTTTATGGCCGAAACAGCTTGCTGTCTACAGCATTGGGTATATTATATTATATACCCAATGCTATATATACCCAATGCTGTAGACAGCAAGCTGTTTCGGCCATAAAGACCTCATCAGTACAGCTACGAGCTAAATAGGCCGAGCTACCAGCCATGGTGCAAAGGAGGCACCACAGACATTCACAGTACGGAAGTACCGAGCCAGCGGAATACACAACAGGAACGTGAGACGAGGGACGGGAGGAGACGGGACCTGATTGCTCCAAGGCAGGACGTCGTTGAGGAGGATTCGGCCAGTGAGTCCGGTGAGTGGGAGAGCGAGAATGATTGTGTGAGTAAGAGTGGGTGCGAGCATGTGTTTTCTAGTAGGAAGTCATCAGTGTATAAGCATCTTGTATCTCGTCCTGATTGGTGCAAGGTTTACTCTGATTTTTTTTTTCTGTTTTGTGCCGTGCTCGTCATGGTTATAAGTTGCATTTGACTGTGTTAGAAGCTGTTTGTCAACGTATTCATAAGCCTAATCTGTGTGTCCTGAAGGACAGCATTATTCGTTTGAAATTGTTTTAGTAGCAGCTTGTTCTGTTTGTTTGGCCCTGGTTGGCCATGGTGTCATATCTTGTGTCACAGTATACTAGTAGTCCTTACAAGTTCGTTAAGTGCTTTCGCAGTTTTTCCTGTTATTACCTTAGTGCTAGGATTATCATTTTCATAGGTGTTTCTTCTCACTCCATTTCTCTGGATTGTTTTTCATTAGTACAACGTAGCTTCCTGAGGAGTGTTGTGCGAAAACTAGTTCGAAGTAAAACAATTTTGTTCATCATTTCTTCCATATCACATTTTTTCTTTCTTCCATGTTCTTCACTGCCTTCGTATTCTCTCTGGTTTTTATAATACAATAAAAGCCTTTGTGAAATGTCGGTTCAGCTCGTTCTGTTGATCGCAATTCTAAAATTATTTAATTCAAATAATCGACGTAGAGACAACAATTTTATAATAGCAATAAAGAGAACAAATTCTGCAGTCATCGCCACACTACAACGATGTCATGAAAGTGTTAGGTACCTCCTCCCGTACCTTTTCTAGCTGGCCTGCATGCACTTACGTACTCACCTTTTCTCTCCTTTTGTTCCGTTGGCCTGGGTAGCTACTTGCGCGCCCATATTTGCCATAGCTACCCAGGCCCTTTATCTTGCCGTTCAGACTTGATCTCTCTGTCTCTCTCTTTTCTCACTCGTCGATAATCACCATGCAATCGTTTCGTTCGTCTTGGTCTCTTGTCTCGTCGTCTATAATAAATGTCGTTCCCAATCCCAACCTACCTGTTCCCTTTGTAATGTCTGGATAATGTGTCGTCAGTCGTCCTGTTTCGAACTCAACATTGGCGCCCGATTATTGATCGACCCACGATCCTGAGATCATCCCATGCCCAGGCGTCCTCAATCGCCATTCGTCTCGTCTATGTCAACCTCGTCTCGTCCATGTCAGTCTCGTCTCTCCTACGCCAACCTCGTCTCGTCTCTATCAACCTCGTCTCTCCTACGCCAACCTCGTCTAGTCTCGTACAAGCCATGCAGGTCAGCTTTCTCTTTTTTTTTTTGTATGCGTTCCTTCTTCGTCAAATTTATTTTCGTGAATTTTTTTGTAGTGTGTGCGCGCGTGTATTCATAAAACATTACCAAGTTAGGGGTCCGATCATGGTGAGCCACGCTCTAATTTTTTGATGTTTAGCAAAAGTGTAACTAGGCTGTATTAGCTGTGCAAAATACTAGTAATTCACCTTCCTCGTCAAACTCCAATAGTTATTACACACTATAAGTAGTACAGGAATGATCTGTAGTGCATTTTTAGTATATACTTTCGTGAGATCCGTGCGCGCGCGCAGTATGTGTGTGTGTGTGTGTGTGTTTTCTCCTCCAGTTCATTTTTTAAAATCTTTTTCTCTCTTTTTTTTCTCTCCGCGAGGACGCGGGATTTTTTTCATGGAGGGGTGGTATGTTAAGTACCTCCTCCCGTACCTTTTCTAGCTGGCCTGCATGCACTTACGTACTCACCTTTTGTCTCCTTTTGTTCCGTTGGCCTGGGTAGCTACTTGCGCGCCCATATTTGCCATAGCTACCCAGCCCCTTTATCTTGCCGTTCAGACTTGATCTCTCTGTCTCTCTCTTTTCTCACTCGTCAATAATCACCATGTAGTCGTTTCGTTCGTCTTGGTCTCTTGTCTCGTCGTCTATAATAAATGTCGTTCCCAATCCCAACCTACCTGTTCCCGTTGTAATGTCTGGATAATGTGTCGTCAGTCGTCCTGTTTCGAACTCAACAAAAGTTTACCAGAATTGATTTTCTTCTCACATTCATCAGTGGAAAGTCCTGACTGAAGAGTAACCATGCTGAACAATGATTAAATATACATTCAATGATGTGTTACGAGAACAAAATACAGTGCCAAAATAGAATGAGGGAAGGTGAGACAATAGAAGTGAAGTGAGAGCTAAGTGCAACGGCGGGTGAGAAACTAATAATTATAGCGCTAAAACTGTGTAGTGAGACAAACAATCATGCTCTGCACCTACGAAAACAATTTTAACGCAACTACATGTTTCTTCTGCTTACAGAGATCAGGCTTATGCAAACGAATACAAACAGCCTCAAGTACTTTCAACTGACTAGCATACCGTGCACGACAAAGAACAGAAAAACTAAAATCATCATACACCTGTGACTTAGGGTGAGACAACAAGTGAAGAAAAACGGCAGACCTCTTATGATCACAATCACCATCTGATTCCTCGTCTCCAACAACCGCAACCTCGTCCTCCGTCTCATCTCCCACCTCGTCCTCAGTGTCGTCCTCCGTGTCATTCTCCTCATCAACACTGATCGGTCCCAGGCTCGCTTCATGTTGTTTAACCTCTGTTCGTTGACTCCTCCTTTGATCTTGATGGTAAATTGTTACCATTGTTGTTGTTGCTGTTGTTAAATCTTGTGTTCCCAGTGTCCTCTCCGGTGCTTGATCTCCAGTACGGTAATAATTAATTGAATAATTAGCCGTTGATCGTCTAGGTCTTTGAACGTTGATTGTGTTACTTTCTTTGTTGAATTCCGTTCCCTTCAGCCTTCTTTCTCGTTGTTCACGTTCAGTGCTTGCCTCATACATATATGCACGTGCCACCGACACCACAGACTCAGTCCCAGCACCGCCGATGATAGATGTAGGTGGCGGTTCTGGGGGAGGCAACGGCAAAGACGGCGATGAGGGCATTACCTCATCACAGCGTCCACTTTGGTCTTGAGCTGAATGTTGTTGTGGTGTGTTATCTTGTGTTGTTATGGTGCATTGTGTTGTGGTGACAATATGCCCATTACCCGACTCCAAGGCTCTCGATACGGGTAATGGAGGCACAATTGCCGATGACGGAAATTGTGCTAACGATGGCTGTGGCCGAGGGTTCTGCAGTGGCCTGGCGCGTTTGGGTCGCAGTGCCCGAGCCAGTCAGCATATGCAGTGGGACGTGCTGCTTGATACGTGCGTTCAGATGTTGAAGAGTCCTACCAACGTACCGACTACCGCATTGTCGGCACTCAAATTGGTATACCAATTTAGATGCAAGTTGGGTTGGTAGGACATCCTTCCTCACCGTGAACGCACGTACAGTTGTGAAAACGGGTACAAAATGTACCGCGTAGTAAGTTTGCTGTACAATTTTCCGTACCACGCGACTCATGGATAATGAGAGGTTACCTTTCCAGGGGAGAGAAAGATACGTGGGACATTTGTCCGGGCCAAAACGTTATTCCTTTTTATCCAGCCTTTCGCTCATGAGTTCCTTCAATAGATCGTCGGGGTACCCATTCTTTAGAAAAACGGACTTAAGGAAGTCCAGTTCCTCAGCTAGTTTGGAAGAGGAGCAAATACGCTCTGCTCGATCCACCAAGTTACGCACCAAATTCACCTTGTATTGGTACGAACAATACGAGTCAAACATTATGTACTGGCCTGTGAATGTAGGCTTTCTGTACACAGATGTTACGGTACCCTGACTAGACTTTTCCACAAGGACGTCTAGAAAGGGAAGTTTGTTCGCTTGTTCGTGTTCACACGTAAAACGTATGGAAGGATGTAGGTCATTTAGAATACCAAGAAAGATTTGGCTATCTTCAACAGAATCAAACCAGGTGAAGGAATCATCAACAAAACGAACGTACAATGCTGGCCACAACTGTTCTGCAATCAGTGACTCGCAGTAACCAACGAACACATTCGCTAAAACTGGACCCAATGGAGAGCCCATGGCTACCCCATCAACCTGCCTGTACATAATGTCAACGAAGGAAAACTCCACACCAGTCGTCACGAGCAACATCAGTTCCCGGAACGCCGTCTCCGATATCCATGGCGTGTCAACTTCATCATTTCGGTACAACACATCTAGGCAAATATTGATAGTCTCTTCTAACGGGACGTTCGTGAACAGACTCACAACATCAAACGAGCACATATGCGCGGAGGCCGGAACTGGGTGGGAGCGAAGGTCGTAAATGAATTCGAAGGTGTCTTTAACTGTATGTTTGCAATAGAACGTTTGCACGATGTCAAGCCAACCACACAGCCATTTAGAGATATTATATTGCGGTGATGCAACCATGGATAATATGGGGCGCAACGGACAGTTCGGTTTATGTATTTTTGGTAGCCCATAGAGACGTGGCCGGACGGAACCAATGGGCCGCATTTTGAAGAACTCTTCCTCCGATATCTGTTTATTTTCTTCAGTCTCTTGAGAAAACTATTCAACTTTTTCTCTACTCAAACTGTGTTGTCATGAGTAGATACCGGACCGAGTTGGACAAACTTACTCGTGTTCTCAAGGATGACCGCCATTTTCGTATTGTACTCTTGTGTGCTGATAATAACTGTAGCTTGACCCTTGTCTGGTCTTGCGATTCTAATATCGTTGTTGTTCGTAAGATGACGTCGAGCCTTAAAAGGTGTTCTCTGGATAATGAAAATGTGCTTCGGTCTGGAGATTTTTCTGCGTGTTCTTCGGCGATGGCTCGAAGATTAGCCGTACAGATAGCACGCTGATTTTCAGACACTGGTGTAAAATCCTTCATGTGTTTTTTGTGGAACATTTCGAATTGCGTAAGAACTATTTCCTTTCTGTTGTTAGAAGGAGGAATACCAAACTCCGTTCCCCGGCAAAGTAATTCCTTTTGCACAGGGATAGTTCGATGTTGGCCAGATTAATAATCGTGTCCATGTTGGGCTTAAAGGAGCCATACCGCTTTGCACGCAGCCATTTGATGTTTTTCTCGTACTTGGCGAGGAGTTTGACTTGCTGTTTGCTGTCATTCTCGGCCAGTAGTGTACTGAATCTGAGGTAGTCGTGATAGGAAAGGAACGAACGAGCCGAACTATACAGACGTTTAAATTGAGACTTAACAGAACATAATGTGTCACTAGAGCGCGCAATGTCGTCTTTGAGGAATACTCTTTCTATTGCTAATGAGTGATAAGCACGGGCTTTGTGCGTCCGATTCTGGATGGAAGTAGGCCACACTCCATTTTCCTTACAGCGCTTCAAAAAGATAATATTATGTGAGATGTTTCTAGCCAAGTAGCGTTTGCGCAGAGCATCATTCAGGGTTTCAACCTGACTCCTAGAGTATCTCCGTTTAAAATATGCAAATAATCGACGTGTTGTTTTCGTAGGTGCACAGCATGATTGTTTGTCTCACTACACAGTTTTAGCGTTATAATTATTTCTCACCCGCCGTTGCACTTAGCTCTCACTTCACTTCTATTGTCTCACCTTCCCTCATTCTATTTTGGCACTATATTTTGTTCTCGTAACACATCATTGAATGTATATTTATTCATTGTTCAGCATCGTTACTCTTCAGTCAGGACTTTCCACTGATGAATGTGACAAGAAAATCAATTCTGGTAAACTTTCATGACTTCGTTGTAGTGTGGCGATGACTGCAGAATTTGTTGTCTTTATTGCTTTCATAAAATTATTATTATTATTAATTTATACAAAGGAGAAAGACCAAGGAACTACAAGTTACGCTATACTGTCCACTAACACCACCAGTTACTAAACAATCAGGTCATGCGATAACATTGCACGAAACTGACCGACGGTACTGACGTTCTACAACTAACTGGCTAACAGCTCTAGCACATCTTGGATGCGCACTCCAACAGCCTTCCAACTTGGAAGGTTCAAAGTTATAGAAATAACATAAGGAGGGGAAGGTGAGCGCAAGCAAGATAAGCACGAGCTGAAAGTCTCAGCTGTGAAGGACGTTGGCGGATGTTCATGCATGTCGATGACGATACTGGCAAGACCATTGGACAATACGGTCAAACCACGATTCCAGAACGCAAAGCAACATCCCACACAACGTGTGTGGCTCAAGAGATGCGAAGATCAATAAAAGGGGAAGCTATGCGAACAAGAATCATGAAAAAACGAACACCTCAGTAAAACAGCACTGTACTTCGACTATGACAATTTAGATGGACAATAAGCAGCGGTAACAAGCAGCAGTTTCACACGACGATCGTTTCGCCGTATAGATAAAGACGGCTCATCAGGTGTGCAGGAATGTACTCAGATGGAGAGCCAAGGTTTAATTTATACAAAAGAGAAAGACCAAGGAACTACAAGTTACGCTATACTGTCCACTAACACCACCAGTTACTAAACAATCAGCTCATGCGATAACATTGCACGACACTGACCGACGGTACTGACGTTCTAAAACTAACTGGCTAACAGCTCTAGCACATCTTGGATGCGCACTCCAACAGCCTTCCAACTTGGAAGGTTCTAAGTTATAGAAATTACATAACATTGTTAGCCAGTTAGTTGTAGAACGTCAGTACCGTCGCTCAGTGTCCTGCAATGTTATCGCATGAGCTGATTGTTTAGTACCTGGTGGTGTTAGTGGACAGTATAGCGTAACTTATAGTTCCTTGGTCTTTCTCTTTTGTATAAATTAAACCTTGGCTCTCCATCTGAGTACATTTTGATTAATATTTACGAAATAGAGGTTGCGACTTCGGCGATGATTTTGTTTAGGAATGGGCTTGCTCCCACACTGGAGCTCGCGCTATTCCGCCGACGACTTGACACTTGACTGACTCACGACTGCCATCCAGAAAACACGAGAAGTCCATCGAACCTTCGACTCGGCAAACCTGCAAGAAAGCACCACTCCCTGCTCAATACACAGTGTTTCGGGGAATTCACCCCTCATCAGTTGAGCTTGAGTAGGCTGAGGAAGATTGTGCCCGAAGAGCACCACTTATATAGTGTTGTCCAGGCACAAACATCACCAGGGGTACAAACTTATAGAGACACTCCGTTTCCAACGCGACAAACACCTTGTGAACACCAGATAGCAGCGTGAGTCAGTTATCGCTCCTGGACGGTGAGAACAGACGTAGAGGACCCTCGGTCATTCACAACGCTGTCACCTCCAAACCAGCTAGTCGCACGCCCACGCTGGGCACAACAGTACGAAGTAGATGTTGCGACTTCGGCGATGATTTTGTTTAGGAATGGGTTTGCTCCCACACTGGACCTCGCGCTATTCCGCCGACGACTTGACACTTGACTGACTCACGACTGCCATCCAGAAAACACGAGAAGTCCATCGAACCTTCGACTCGGCAAACCTGCAAGAAAGCACCACTCCCTGCTCAATACACAGTGTTTCGGGGATTTCACCCCTCATCAGTTGAGCTTGAGTAGGCTTAGGAAGATTGTGCCTGAAGAGCACCACTTATATAGTGCTGTCCAGGCACGAACATCACCAAGGATACAAGAGAGAGAGAGAGAGAGCCCGAGAGAGAGAGACACACAGAGAGAGAGAGAGAGAGAGAGAGAGAGAGAGAGAGAGAGAGAGAGAGAGAGAGAGAGAGAGAGAGAGAGAGAGAGAGAGAGAGAGAGAGAGAGAGAGAGAGAGAGAGAGAGAGAGAGAGAGAGAGAGAGAGAGAGAGAGAGAGAGAGAGAGAGAGAGAGAGAGAGAGAGAGAGAGAGAGAGAGAGAGAGGTGATCTTAGGGTGCAGACATTTCCAGAGGGTGCTGTATTTATGGAAAAAGAGATTTGAACAGCGCGGTCCATGGTTTGTCAATATCAGCTTATTGGGACGTCGTGCACTGGTTGTGATATGTATACCAAAATTAGATAAGTAGAAGGGATAGACATTTTAAAATGTACTTGAAGAGAAGGACAAGAGAGATGTGTTGCCTTGTATAATGCAAAGACTCTAGAAAACATAGCTTATTAAGATTTTCCTTTGTTTCATGGTTGTCAAACTGAACCGCTTTCTTCCGCAAAAAGGCGCGGCATACCTTAGCCTGCAGAACATCCAATTCTGAAAGTTGCTGTGCAGTCATGCGGCAATGCCAGCCCGGAATTGCATATTCTAACGCAGGCCGAACATACTGTTTGTATAGCAATAATGTTATATATGGTGGTAGAGACCGTGCCATGAAGCATAGCAGATGCACTCTCCTCGAGAAAGAGGTGTGTAAGGAAGGTGTCGTAGTGGGCATCAAACTGCAGCACCGACGTCAGCTGCACACTTTTGGGCGATGTTTAGGTGCTTGGGCGTTATTTAGTCACTGATATGTTCAGTTTGTCCTTTTTGTACCAGTACAATCATACGCCGCTTACTTTTGCTGGGAATGGTGTGATGCTACTGGTTGGTTGGGGGGGGGGAGCGGGGATTATTATTATTATTATTTAAATTTTGAATAGGGCAATGCCCGCAGGCCTAAGGACTTTTTACAGGGTACCCTATGTGATCACGTACAGATTTGCGGAATAGTGAAAGCGAGGAGCAAGAGCGAATGTCAGCTGGAAGAGAATTCCAGGGGTCAGAAGCCAGAATGCTCAAAGCGAATAAGCCATAACGATTGCGTGCTTTAGGCAGAGGAAGTGCATCTATGGACTGGGAACGTGTACGGGCAGTTGTGTGTGTTGTGGCAGAACGAAGGCAGAAGCAATCAGAGAGCAGAGTGCTACACATGCCTCTTAGGGCCCGAAAGACAAGAATATACAGTTTAAGCTGATAGCGCAGTGCAATAGGAGCAAGGCCATATCTGGTGTGTAAGACTGAAACATCATAGTGCCAAAGGAAACCAAAAACAATCCTAACAGCGCGGTTAGCAATACGAGTTGGTTTATCATGTTGCGTGGTGTGAAGGCAGTGTACTAACGCATTAGAACCATCCTCAAGGTGTGCTTGAATAAATGAGCAGTAGAAGGTCTTTCTCGCAGCTGGTGTCAGATTGTCCCTGATCTTGCGGAACATGGCAAGTTTTGTTCCGACCTTTTACTCAACTTCAGTGACATATGAGGAGAAGGATAGATGTTCGTTAATGGTGAGACCAAGATACTTCACCGTTGGTGTTGGGGATATGAGGACATCGCCGAGCCGAGGGCAGATGTTAGGAGGACCACATTTTTTTGTCTTATGATGAAATTGAGTCTTGTAGTCATTAAGTTTGAGAGCTCGGTCACTTAGGTACTCTCTGATGACAGATATGTCAGCAGAGAGATCATCAGTGAGTTGCTGCAAGTTCCTGCCTGCCTTATACAATAGACACGTCCTCTGCAAACTGCCGAACCTTGCTCGTGATGGTACATGATGGCAGAGCTCGGACGGACAGGTTAAAGAGGACAGGACCCAGGATTGCAATGTTCTAGCCTGCTTCGTGTGTTTTTACTGCTCTTGTTGCGGCTTATGCTGCTGCTCTTGCTGCTTATGCTGCTGCTGTTGCTGCTGGTTTTGTTCGCGCTCTCTATTTCTTTTGGTGCTATTTTCCCATCGTTTTTGTCAGATATAATAACCATAGTCTTTGTTCTGGAATTATTCTTCCTGAAGATGGGCCTGGCCCGAAAATTTGGATTTTATTATTTTTGGAAGAATTTGTAGCCAAGAGACCGCCTTCGAGTACTGGTGTATAACTGTGTAAAATACCACTGTACATGACTGTACATTTATTGGTATGTACATAACTGCATTGCTACATACAGCGGACAAAGTGCTAAATGTGTTACGTGTCCACAAAGTCCTGTACGTACCCGTACAATGCGTTGCACTTACAGCTGCACCTTTTCAAGACCAGATGAGGGTCGGATCTCATGAGTTATGACTTCATGTAGCCTGTAATAACAATAATAGTTACAGTTCGCATGTCATTCTTGGTAGGATCCATGGGCTTAACCCATCTGTCAACGAAATCCAGGCAGAAGAGCCAACAAAAGGCATCTCATTATTGTTAGAACGTATCGCAGTAAGAACAACTACGCAAGCGCACCACATTTTTTCACAAGCATCAGCCATTTTCCCTTGTCTAGAGCCAGTTCAAAACAGTCAGAAATATCAATATTTGCGTGCTTTAGATCATTTTTTATACTTTCAGTCCATCTGAGATGGGGTCGGCGACGTGGGCGCTTGATGTCCCGGGTATTAATTGCCATTTCCAGTGCTTGGTATGACGCTGAGTTACGTCCTTCGCGAACAATATGGCCCAGCCAGAGCAGCCGACGTCTGCAACAGGTAGTGCTGACTGGGTCTTGTCGCGTTGAGGAGTACACCGTAGCATTCGACATGTGGTGAGGGTACAGAACACCAAGCAGGTATCGCAATTTTCTTTGGTACCATGCGTCCAGCCGATTACTGAGTTGCTGTGTCAGTTCCCACAGTCCGCAGTTATACAACAGGATAGGCAGAATGAGGGCAGAGAACATACAAAGCCTGGAGCTCAGTTTGTGACGCTCTATTCGCAGCACCTATTCTTGCCTGAATAATGAAGCCTATCCTCCTCATCATCATCATGTGACCAAGCCGCTTTTACGGGCAACAACATTATGAATATAAAACGCAAGGTATTGTAAGAGCAATTTTCTGAAAATAATGTTAAAACACGAAATATAAAAATGCATTATCACACCGTAGCCATTTTTTTGGGCAAATTCCAATACAAGGCAATAAGAAAACGAGGATGAAGTTAACCTTTTAACCCAAAGAAAAGACAAAAGATGTCAACAATAGAACTACAAATATAAAAAACAAACATCAGGTCATAAAAACTACTTTAAAACTTAACCAAATGACAGCAAAGCATGAAGAATGAGATTGACTTACAAAACAAAAGTAGTCCTACTATGCTTACAAAACAGAATCTACCTACACCACTAAAGAAGAAACGTTAAATGATTGCAGTCTCACAAACACCGGCCGCTATCTAACGACCCATCAAACAATAACTCCTGAAATTCTTGACGGACTTTTTCTGGTAGGAGCTACGGCAGCCACGAAAACATCATCATCATCATCATCATCATCATCATCATGTGACCAAGCCGCTTTTACGGGCAACAATATTTAGAATATAAAACGCAAGGTATTGTAAGAGCAATTTTCTGAAAATAATGTTAAAAACCGAAATATAAAAATGCATCATCATCATCATCATCATGTGGCCAAGCCGCTTTTACGGGCAACAATATTATGAATATGAAACGCAAGGTATTGTAAGAGCAATTTTCTGAAAATAATGTTAAAACACGAAATAATTTATAGAAATGCATTATCACACCGTAGCCACTTTTATGGGCAAATTCCAATACAAGGCAATAGGAACACGAGGATGAAGTTAACCTTTTAAAACCCAAAGAAAAGACAAAAGATGTCAACAATAGAACTACAAATATAAAAAACAAACATCAGGTCATAAAAACTACTTTAAAACATAACCAAAAGACAGCAAAGCGTGGAGAATGAGATTGACTTACAAAACAAAAGTAGTCCTACTATGCTTACAAAACAGAATCTACCTACACCACTAAGGAAGAAACATTAAATGATTGCAGTCTCACAAACACCGGCCTCTATCTAACGACCCATCAAACAATAGCTCCTGAAATTCTTGACTGACTTTTTCTGGTAGGAGCTACGGCAGCCGCGAAAACAGGTCACTGCCCAACGGAGTAAAGTGAACGAGAGCAGGCACCGCAATCGACCCATAACCAGCGAGTAGGCCAAGTCACTGTGTTTATCGACATACTGGGCTGCAAGACACTTGAGAAAGCGGTCTGCCTCCCGGCCACACATGCCATTCGTGGCGAAAACCAACGGGGTGAATGTGCCTCGGTCTATATTCACAACACGCGCTGATCATCATCATCATCATCATCATCATCATCATCATCTGCAGATGACTCGGCAGCTGCCGGAGGGCTCTCCCCATTGCGAAAGTGGTACAACCTCCTTAAGGAAGAGGGCCAAAAATACGGCTACAACATCAACGAAACAAAAACGCAACTACTCGTCAAGCCTGGCTTTGAGTCCTTGGCTGCCGAGACTTTTGGTGACACAACTATCCACGTCAAGTCTCGTGGCGTACAGTATCTGGGCGCTGCTATCGGGACTGAGGCATTCCTCGGAGAATTCAAAGAGACAAAAGTAGAAGAGTGGGTGAAACATACAGAGATTTTGGCAAATTATGCCGCATCAGAGCCGCATGCAGCATACTCTGCGTTGACCCATGGCTTAGTCAACAGATGGAACTATGTGTTTCGAACTATGTCTGTTTCTGCGGAGGACTTGGCGCCGTTGGAGCGGGAGCTTCACTCCTCACTTCTACCGGAGCTCGTGGGACAACCGAGCGTGCCTCTGAAAGACATTGATATTCTAAAGCTCCCGACACGGGATGGTGGGATGGCCCTTCCGGACCTCACGACTCGACCACGGTTTGAGCACCAGGGCTCCAAGCAAGTGTCCGGACCTATGGTGAAGGAGGTTCTGGGCGATTTCGCTAAGGATAGCGATCCAATTTCTCTCGCTGGAGATGTGCCGGCTTCTGCAGATACTGCTGACCGTGGTGGAGCGTCTCCCACTCCCACGATGACGGCAACGGAGGTGCAGCCGCGGGAGGTCGCTGGCAACTCAAACCCTGGACCGGATGTGGCTGCTGATGTTGCTGGTGCTGGTACCCCCTTTCAGAGGATGATCGATGAAATGCGTCACAAAAAGCGTGTCGTCCACACCGAAAACCGGGAGCGCGCAAAGGCAGCCAGGAACAAAATAGTGGACACGAGCGATGAGATGACGAAGCGACGAATAGAAGAACACACGGAGAAAGGATCATCCTCATGGCTGAGCGTGCTGCCCCTGGCGGAGCATGGCTTTCGTCTCACCAAGCGTGACTTCCGGGATGCTCTGGCATTGAGATATGCATGGCCGCTAGCCAATACACCAGCAACCTGTGTGTGTGGTGAGCTGTTCTCAGTTGAGCATCAGCTATGTTGCGCCAGGGGCGGCTTCCCGACACTTCGTCATAACGAGATACGTGACCTGCTGGCGAGGGAATTGACTGAAGTCTGCACTGCCGTTTCGACAGAACCAGCGCTGCAACCTCTTTCTGGTGAGAGGTTTCCTCTTCGGTCAACGAACCGCCGAGAGGATGCGCGCCTGGACATAGCCGCTCGAGGGTTTTGGACCCGTGGGGAGGAAGCTTTTTTTGATGTAAGGGTATTTTGCCCAGATGCTCCTTCCTACGGGTCCAGAACCCTTCCTGCATTGTACCAGCAGCACGAGCGGCGTAAGTGGAACGAATATGGGCCAAGAGTCACAAATGTAGAAAGAGCCGCTTTCACACCTCTCGTGTTCTCTGTGCATGGTGGTTGTGGGAGGCTGTGCAATGTGTTCCTCAAGAGACTGTGCCAGATGCAGGCCGAGTCATCGGGATCTCACTATTCCCAGGTCATTGGTTTACTCCGCTGTCGGCTGTCTTTTGCTTTGCTGCGTGCTGCTGTGTTGTGCATACGTGGGGCTCGGTCACGGTACCACCATCCGGCGAGATGTTTTCATGATGTCTCGATTGCCGTGGCCGAGTCAGGTCTAGTTTGTTAAGTATCGTGCTGTGTCCTGACTGTGCATGCGGGATTGGTATGGCGCTTACCCTTTTGTTGCTGTTTTGTTGCTTTCATGCCTTTAAGCATGTAATTAAGCATGTAATTGTGTTCAATTGTTGTATTTCATGGAAAAACGATCTTTGCGTTGGATTCATTTAAACTATTATTTGTGTAGGGTTCCACTCCTTCATCTTGGGAAATTGTGTTTTGTTTGCCCAAAAAAAAAAAAAAAAAAAAAAAAAAAAATCATCATCATCATCATGCCTGTGCCAGATGCAGGCCGAGTCATCGGGATCTCACTATTCCCAGGTCATTGGTTTGCTCCGCTGTCGGCTGTCTTTTGCTTTGCTGCGTGCTGCTGTGTTGTGCATACGTGGGGCTCGGTCACGGTACCACCATCCGGCGAGATGTTTTCATGATGTCTCGATTGCCGTGGCCGAGTCAGGTCTAGTTTGTTAAGTATCGTGCTGTGTCCTGACTGTGCATGCGGGATTGGTATGGCGCTTACCCTTTTGTTGCTGTTTTGTTGCTTTCATGCCTTTAAGCACGTAATGGTGTTCATTTGTTGTATTTCATGGAAAAACGATCTTTGCGTTGGATTCATTTAAACTATTATTTGTGTAGGGTTCCACTCCTTCATCTTGGGAAATTGTGTTTTGTTTGCCCAAAAATCATCATCATCATCATCATCATCATCATCATCATCATCATCATCATCATGAGAAAAGCCTCTTTTACGGGCAAAGCAAATGTATATCATTACAATATGTAAAGTGAACAGGGGAAATCAACACAAAACCAACCGGAAAATGATGAAACACAAAAGCAGTCAAGGAAGTAAATCAATACAAAAACAAGCAATGAACACAGAGTAATAAAAGGGGAAAAACCAAATAGCATTATATTAAGTTGAGGCCAAAGGCAGCACCCTACTCCGCCTGGCGGCACTGGGCCAGAAATGAGTTCGGCTGTCGCCTCTTGCCGTACGAACCGCGGCAACCGCGGAAGCAGGTGACTGCCCATCGCAGCAAGCAGAAAGACAAACGGGTGCGTAGTATGCCCATTACTAGTGGGTACTTCAGTTCAGTATGGCGCTCAACAAACAGGGAGGCCAATGATTTCAGGAATTGAGTAGTTTCTGGGCCACTAAAGCCGTACGTCGAGAACACAAGTGGCGTGAAGGAGCCGCGCTCCACGTTAACCACACGGCTGGCGTATTGATTTTTCTTGTTTCGCTCGTGAGACTTCAGCTGACTCAGGGCTTGTGATCGAGACAACACAGACGCTGCGGGATGAGTGATCCGCACATCAAAGTAAGCGTCCTGTTGCCACGACCAAAAGCCGCGATCATCATCATCATCATCATCATCATCATCATCATGTGACCAAGCCGCTTTTACGGGCAACAATATTATGAATATAAAACGCAAGGTATTGTAAGAGCAATTTTCTGAAAATAATGTTAAAACACGAAATATTAAAATGCATTATCACACCGTAGCCACTTTTATGGGCAAATTCCAATACAAGGCAATAAGAAAACGAGGATGAAGTTAACCTTTTAACCAAAAGAAAAGACAAAAGATGTCAACAATAGAACTACAAATATAAAAAACAAACATCAGGTCATAAAAACTACTTTAAAACATAACCAAATGACAGCAAAGCGTGGAGAATGAGATTGACTTACAAAACAAAAGTAGTCCTACTATGCTTACAAAACAGAATCTACCTACACCACTGAGGAAGAAACATTAAATGATTGCAGTCTCACAAACACCGGCCTCTATCTAACGACCCATCAAACAATAACTCCTGAAATTCTTGACTGACTTTTTCTGGTAGGAGCTACGGCAGCCACGAAAACAGGTCACTGCCCAACGGAGCAAAGTGAATGAGAGCAGGCACCGCAATCGACCCATAACCAGCGAGTAGGCCAAGTCACTGTGTTTATCGACATACTGGGCTGCAAGACACTTGAGAAAGCGGTCTGCCTCCCGGCCACACATGCCATTCGTGGCGAAAACCAACGGGGTGAACGTGCCTCGGTCTATATTCACAACACGCGCTCCGTATTCCCGCTTTTTCATGCCTTCATGCTTTTGGAGATGGCGCTGGACTTCTGGACGCGACAGCAGGTTTGGCTTTGGGTGAGTCACCCGAACATCAAAAAAAGCCTCCTGCTGCGTGGACCAGAAACCCCGCGCCCTCACATCGAGGCGAGCTTCGGATTTCCTGTTGGCTGTACGATGGGGAAGATCCTCCCCATCAAATGGCGCTAGCACTGGCTCCACCTCCACGTCAGGCAATACCTCCGACAGTACACCCGCCAGCAAATCGCGAACATCATTATGGCGTGCGATGGTGTAGCCGCCAGTAGGACAAGCCATTGCATGCTCAGTGGTTAGAGTTGCTCCACAAACACAAGTCTCAGGGAGGCCATCCAGCTCCAAACCGTATCGGAAGCAGAGAGCATCCCGGAAATCAGATTTATTGAGTATGGTTACTGGCTGATTGTATGACGGTTGGGCGGTCAGCCAGCTGGAGGTGCCTTTCTCACCCGCTGTTTCTAACAGTAGCCGCTGGCACGGAGACAATCCAGGGCCAATCTCTGCCTGCACACCACGCGAAATCTGGTCCCGCTGTGCTCTCACCTGGCGCAGCCCAGCACGCACCGCAGCAACAGCCTCAGCGACACCACACGGACCACTAGGATTAGTCTCGCCAGGCTCTTCGACGCCTAATCCCACGGCAACAGGCTCCGCACGCAGCGCAGAGAACGATACGGCATCAGGTAGTTGGTCAAGATCAGGCGGAGGCGGACCCGCAGGTGGAGGCGACAATGCGCCAGCATAATCAGGCGGAGGCGGTCGCACATGTGGCTGGTCTAGACCAGGCGGAGGCAGCGATGCACGAGCACAGTCAGGCAGAGGCGGTTCCGCAGGCGGAGGCAGTGACACGGCAGCACGGTCAGGCGAAGGCAGTCGCACCGGCGGTTTGTCTAAGCCAGGTAGGGGCCGTCCCACAGGTGGAGGCAGCGACGCACCAGCACAGTCAGGCGGAGGCGGCCGCGGAGGCCGAGGCAGCGACGCATCAGCACAGGCAGGCAAAGGCGACCCAGCAGGCAGAGGCGGTGACATATTAGCACAATGATGCGGGGGTGGTCCCATAGGTGGTTGGTTAAGATGACGCAGAGGCGGTCCCGCAGGCGGAGGCAGTGACGCACCAGCACAGTCAGGCGAAGGCGATGATAGCGCAAGCTGAACCAGAGGATCAGTGGCACTGACAGAGGCCTGATGTTCCCCAGCCGCCGTCTTCGACAATATGGGGACGGCGAGGCCCCCATGTCGGACAGGCAAAGCCATTAGCCGACGTTGGCGGCTGGCCTGCGCAATTCCATGACCCAGCAAAGCCGGCAGGAAATGGTCACTGAGGATCTCATCCAAGGCCTCCAAAACGCCTGTCGAGAACGGCATTGAGCGCAAGTGGTAAGTCCACCGTGATGACAGGGCCTTGGAGAAGACGGTATACGCCGCATGAGGTTGAGTCTGGGCGATCTCACACAAGGTGCGCAGGTCACCAGCCCATCTATCCGCCAACTGCCCCATATAAGAGCGGCAGAAATCTTCTGACCCTAGTGCGCCCCCGAGGAATCGGCCGCTAGCGGCGGTAATCTGGATGCCACTGTCGAAGAAGATTTCCCTGGCCCTATCCAGATGCTCTGGCTTTGTGATCAGAACAGTTTTGGACGCGTTCGGGTAGTAACCATAACCAGGGCCAATGGCCCGGAGTTCATCCCAGTAATTCCGAAGGCGAGCCAGAAGACCTGCACCCGAGTCATCATCCGCGAACCAAGATTGGACAACACTGGGGCATGTCGCAGCCAGGCGCCTGACCAGTGGCATGATCGCCACAGCATAGGCTGCCATAGCCAGTGGGTCGCCCTGAGCCGTGCCTTCACGCGATTCGATTTCACCTCCACCAGACACAAACAGGCGGGAAACTGATCCATACGTGTTACGAAACACCGTTGCAAGCGGGGGGCAGAGACGTGGAATGTTGTGTAGCGCAGCCTGCCTATTCAATGCATTAAATGCATTGGAGGCGTCCACAAGCAATACACCCTCAACACCCGGGCCAGCGAACAGACGAGACATTGTGTGTACGGCGGCTTCGCAGGCAGATGGAACGCCCACACAGAGTTGGACAGGAGCTGTTACACTCAGCACATCACTTTCCACTACTGACATCACGGCACGACCAATGATACGTTGGTACACTTCGCCCACAGCGATGGGGCGCACGCCAGGTTTCTTATCGAGGGGTATTAGGCGAGCGGATGTAAATCCAATCATCGCGCAACCGGCAAGGCGCTCGGTACATATGCACCTCCCCGCGGCAGCAAGGGATGAACACAAACGCCTTGACGAGGCGTCATAGCACGTCAGCATTCGGCACCACGCCTCAGCGCCCACGCCAGACGGTCCGGAGGAACCCTGCATGCCTCGACCGATTTTCTTTATTAGCTCAGGGGTTATTTGTTGAAAGATGACCTGGTTGACAATCTCGGGATCACCCGGCAAGAGAGCCGAGGCAGGCGGTGTAACAGATGGCGGATGCTTTTTCAACAGGGCGTCACGGACCGTCTCTCCCGTGGTATCATCCACAATGTCGTTCATGGAAAGGACTCCACCAGAAGCGTTTGGCGCCAGGTAGCGAACAGCAGAAGAAATCTTTCCGTTAAAAACGAGATTAGCGAACACCACGTCACTCTTCTCCTGTGAGGCGGGCCTGGGAGAGCCACCGCCCGGCGCCGGCAAGTGCGCCTGGATACAAAGGCACTCGCTCAGTAACTGTGGAATGTCGCAATCTCTCCACAGCACGAGACGTCTGCGAAGATGCTCACTATGGTTTTTCATTATCTTTGATTTGTGTGGTTTTTGCAAGAGAAGGTGACAAGCAACGCACACAGCTCTCCATGCGACATCTCTTTTACCGGAGTCATCCGCAAACCCAAGGATCAAAGACGCGAGCTCGTCAACAAAGGCTGCACCAGCGGATCCATGGGGTATAATGAACAGATTGCGTCTCCAGCCTACCACGACCTCGTAGGCATCAATGATTCTCGCGGAAAACGGATCCCTGGCTACGCTCGCAACTCCACTACCGGCATCCGCTGGGCTGGGGATAGGCCTCGACCGTGCCTGAGCGGTTGATTCCACATCCACCTGGCCGACACCAGCGCGGTGCTCCGTATTCATTCCACAATCCTCGGAGCTGTCAAGCACACTGCTTGGCTGGCTGCCACCGAGATCAGCCAGGAGCCGGGTATCCTCTCCAGGACCAGAGGGTAGGGTGGCACTTTGATTAACCGTGGCAAGGTGTGGGGAGCACTCATCACCCTCCTCGCCATTCTCACTAGAGCCGGAGACATTCTCACTAGAGCCGCCATCACCCTCCTGGCTGCTAATAACAGAGGCATCAAAAGCACTTGCCACGGTGAGAGGAGGTGCCAAATCCCGAGAGACAGAATGAACAACTGGAGGCCGCGACTGTAGACTTGCACCATCCACACCACAAGAGAGAGCTGGGTCCACACCAGCACTGGCGATAGATGGTGGTTGGCTGCGTAGCACTCCTGCAGCAGCTGCAGACACATTACAGCAAGTGCTGGGCGTAGACCTACTCGGGTAGCAATCGCTACAAACTCTCCCAGCCTTTACACACGAACATCGTGTACATGCTCTGCCCGTCTGGCACCTACAGCAAGGCATCAGGCCAACCACCCAGTCAGCGCGGAACACGGATAGCGCAGACCCCTGGCGACAGCCCGGCAAGGCAAGTGCCACGACCTGGACCAGCAACAGCAGGAGAAACATCCGTCACCAATAAGCGCCCATGAGTGGTGCAAGAACTTCACTTCAGCGCGTAATGCAGCGATGTAGGTAATCCAGGTAATCCAGCTTGGCGCAACGCACGACTCAGCCCTTGCGCTAAGGATCGAAGGATTCGACCACACCATGAGACTTCATCCAATGGCAGGACACTGCCAACCTAGCCAACTTGAAGAACTTGAAGATATAACAGCTGCTCCAGTCAACTCCAGACCAAACAGCAATCAAGCAGCTCAGCAGCCAAGCAAGCTTCTTCCTCCAACCAGAGCAGCCAAAAGTCCAACCGATCTCCGCAAGCGCATCCGAATCATGATCATCATCATCATCATCATCATCATGAGAAAAGCCTCTTTTACGGGCAAAGCAAATGTATATCATTACAATATGTAAAGTGAACAGGGGAAATCAACACAAAACCAACCGGAAAATGATGAAACACAAAAGCAGTCAAGGAAGTAAATCAATACAAAAACAAGCAATGAACACAGAGTAATAAAAGGGGAAAAAACCAAAATAGCATTATATTAAGTTGAGGCCAAAGGCAGCACCCTACTCCGCCTGGCGGCACTGGGCCAGAAATGAGTTCGGCTGTCGCCTCTTGCCGTACGAACCGCGGCAACCGCGGAAGCAGGTGACTGCCCATCGCAGCAAGCAGAAAGACAAACGGGTGCGTAGTATGCCCATTACTAGTGGGTACTTCAGTTCAGTATGGCGCTCAACAAACAGGGAGGCCAATGATTTCAGGAATTGAGTAGTTTCATCATCATCATCATCATCATCATCATCATCATCATCATCATGTGACCAAGCCGCTTTTACGGGCAACAATATTATGAATATAAAACGCAAGGTATTGTAAGAGCAATTTTCTGAAAATAATGTTAAAACACGAAATATTAAAATGCATTATCACACCGTAGCCACTTTTATGGGCAAATTCCAATACAAGGCAATAAGAAAACGAGGATGAAGTTAACCTTTTAACCCAAAGAAAAGACAAAAGATGTCAACAATAGAACTACAAATATAAAAAACAAACATCAGGTCATAAAAACTACTTTAAAACATAACGAAATGACAGCAAAGCGTGGAGAATGAGATTGACTTACAAAACAAAAGTAGTCCTACTACATGTATGCTTACAAAACAGAATCTACCTACACCACTGAGGAAGAAACATTAAATGATTGCAGTCTCACAAACACCGGCCTCTATCTAACGACCCATCAAACAATAACTCCTGAAATTCTTGACTGCATCATCATCATCATCATGAGACTGATCATCATCATCATCATCATCATCATCATCTGAACAGCCTCTTCTACGGGCAAGCAAAAACGCAATACATCAAAATTCAAATAGAATGAAAAAAGAGAGGAAAATGAACACAAAGTGCACTGGAACTCAATATAAAAAGGAACGCAAAGTGCAGTTGAACACAATGAGCATGGGGCATGGGGCCACCAATCGGAGAAGACCGGCTCATGATGGAAAATAAAAGAACAAACATAAGACACCCGTACACATCAACGTGCTCTAAGGGTATGGCAGCTTGTTAAAAAGCTGTGGCGCTGGCGCTTGTATGATGCCCGCGAACCACGTATGCAGGTAATACACCACCGGAGCAAACACAGCGACAATACAGATCGAAGTTGTCCCATGACTACAGAATAATGTAACTCAGGATTTTTCTCAACAACAAGCGATACCTAATTTTTCAAAAAACGAGACCCCTCTGGCCCACACATGCCTGAAGTTGAAAAAACTAACGGTGTAAATGATGCTCTCTCTCTCTACAATATTTACACGGGCACAATATTCTCTCTTTTTGGCCTGTTCATGGGTCTTCAGCTGACGCAGGACGTCTGTACGCGACAGCAGGCTTGCCTTCGGGTGTGTTACCCGTACATCAAAAAAGGCATCCTGCTGCCGGGTCCAGAAGCCCCGCGCCCTGATATCCAGACGCGCCTCCAAAGACCGGTTCGCAGTTCGATGTGGTAGTGTTTCTCCTTCGAACGGCTTGATGATGATCATCATCATCATCATCATTTGAACAGCCTCTTCTACGGGCAAGCAAAAACGCAATACATCAAAATTCAAATAGAATGAAAAAAGAGAGAAAAATGAACACAAAGTGCACTGGAACTCAATATAAAAAGGAACGCAAAGTGCAGTTGAACACAATGAGCATGGGGCACGGGGCCACCAATCGGAGAAGACCGGCTCATAATGGAAAATAAAAGAACAAACATAAGACATCCGTACACATCAACGTGCTCTAAGGGTATGGCAGCTTGTTAAAAAGCTGTGGCGCTGGCGCTTGTATGATGCCCGCGAACCACGTATGCAGGTAATACACCAGCGGAGCAAACACAGCGACAATACAGATCGAAGTTGTCCCATGACTACAGAATAATGTAACTCAGGATTTTTCTCAACAACAAGCGATACCAAATTTTTCAAAAAACGAGACCCCTCTGGTCCACACATGCCTGAAGTTGAAAAAACTAACGGTGTAAATGATGCTCTCTCTACAATATTTACACGGGCACAATATTCTCTCTTTTTGGCCTGTTCATGGGTCTTCAGCTGACGCAGGACGTCTGTACGCGACAGCAGGCTTGCCTTCGGGTGTGTTACCCGTACATCAAAAAGGCATCCTGCTGCCGGGTCCAGAAGCCCCGCGCCCTGATATCCAGACGCGCCTCCAAAGACCGGTTCGCAGTTCGATGTGGTAGTGTTTCTCCTTCAAACGGGTTGAGAAGAGGCTCCTTCTCCACATCTGGTAGTATTTCCCGAATAGCTTCTGACAGAATGTCCCGGATCTCGTTATGTCTTGCAATTGGGTAACCACCCGCCGGGCAACTCATGGCATGATCTATTGTCATGTCTTGCCCACAAATACAGGAACTAGACACTCCCTCCAATGACAAACCATATCGAATACAAACAGCATCACGAAAATCTGATTTGTTCAGGATTGAACTGGGCGTTATGAAAGACGGCATGGAGGATAACCAATTTGAAACACCCTTCTCACCAGCCGTTTCCAACAAAAGCTGTTGCGCCGGCGGTAGCATGGGGCGCAACTGTGCCACTCTTTCATCCTGTTTCTTTTGCCGCTGCTGACGTGACTGACATGCCCGCTGCCGAACATCCGCGATGGCATCAAGGGTAACATCTGCGCCCGAGCCTCCGGCTGCGTCATCCAGGTTAGTGATCCCCGGCCGTGGTACAGGATGTAGGCGGAAATCATCGGGTAGAGATGACGATAAAATCAACCCGGGAGAATGGCCCCGAACGTTGTGAGGCTGTTCCGCGCCCGCAACGGTCAGAGGCTGTGTGGAGGACTGGTATGGAGCAGCAGGTGCCTCTTCTGGAGGCGTTAATGTATCTGGCGGTACAATCAGGCGCACGAACGGCTCAGTGATCTTTGTTGAGGCCGCATACTCCACAGGCGCCAGGGAAGGCAGAATCGGCACAGCAAGACCACCACATCTCGTTGGCAGAGAGAGAAGCTCCCGCTATGAGCTATTGGGGTCGAACTCATGGCCCAGGAGAGCTGGCAAAAGCTCCGAATCGATAACCTGGCCAGGTACCTGAAGAACCTCAGGGCTGTGCTGTGTGGCACGGAGATGGTATTGCCACCGGCCAGCCAGACCCTTGGTTAACACCACGTATGCCGCGTGTGGCTGGGTCCTCGCCAGTCCAGCCAGAGACTTGAGTTCTTGTGCCCAGCAACGCGACTTTGCGGATATACATTCTTCGGTATACCTGGCCGATCCCAGCACACCGCCCAAGTATCGGGCTCCTTCGGCTGATATAGTCACCCCGGTACCGTCAAACACCTCTCTCGCTCGATCGAGGTGCTCTGGCTTCGTAACGAGGATGGTCTTGGCTGCATTGGCGTGGTAACCATATCCGCGGCCAGCCTGTTCCAGAGTATCCCAGTACTGTCGGAGCTGCAGGAGTCTATCCGCCGCCGCATCGTCATCTGCATACAGAGCGAGGACTGATTCTGAATGAGAAGAAGAGTCAAGTTCTCACAGTCTTTCCTGGTAGAGACGCTGGACTCCGGGTCACAGTCCTCTGTCGCAGCCAAGCTCTGCCGACAGTCACCAGCGCGAAGTACCTTGGCGTCATCATTGACGAGGGGCTGAACTTTCAGCAGCACCTGAAAGCCATTGCAGCAAAGGTGTCCCGCAAAGTAGGTGCCCTCTGGCGGACTCGGAGATGCTTGAGCCTGGCGGCCCGAGTCACCTACTTGAAGTCCGTGGTGATGCCGGATCTGACCTACGCATCAAGTTGTTTCTTGTTCTGTCTAACTGCCCAGCAAGCAACGGATCTCCAGACGCTGGAGAACAAAGCGGTTCGCGCAGTTTTTGGCGCTCGGCCATACGACTCTGCTCAACCTCTGCTCCAAAGGGTGGAACTCTACCGAATCTCAGAGTTACACAAGCAAAAGGCGCTATTGCTCACCTGGCGATGCATCCACGGCATTGCGGGGAACCGGCTCTGTGGACTGATTTCAAGGTCACCAGATCGGCGTACCCGCTTGCAGAAGGACATCGGAGCGCACATACCACCCGCCGCAAGCCGCGCTGGTCAGGCTAGGTTCTCTGTTGCCGCTCCCAAGCTGTGGAACGCACTACCCAGCGACATCCGCACCATCCCCCAACGCAGTGTGTTCAAGATGTCAGTCATCCCACATACGCTCGCTCCATGAAACGTATCACCCATTATTCCAGTCACTGTTGCTGTCGCATCCACTCGTATGTCGCATCCACTCGTAGTCCACGTCCACTGATGTCGACCGAGGTAGCTCTCTTGCTACTGTGTAATAGTGACATGTACCCAGGTAATGTCTCTGCTTCGTTCAGGGAATTCAGAATAGGAAGTCTGCTGTACCACCCGCTCTTTTCTTTTTACTTTTAAAAGCGATTATTTGTAACATGGAAATTTGTTCCTTGGCTCACCATCTGAGTTCTTAAAGCTATTATTCATTTTCTGCTGCCCCCGGTTATTTCTTTTATTAGTAATATTTTCTTTGCCTTCGCTTTCTTGTTATTGGGCAACTTGCCCGTTAGAATCTGCGAAGTAAAATAAACAACAACAACAACAACAACATACCAGGACTGGACGACCGACGGGCAAGCCGCTGCCAGGTGCTTCACCAGAGGTGCTGTGGCAACAGCATACACTGCCATTGCCAATGGGTCCCCTTGGCATGTCCCTTCCTGTGACAATATCTCACCGCCACCCGCAACGAAAAGGCGAATTGGCGAGCTGTAGGTGTTGGCAAACACTTTGCCTAGAGCAGGGCAAATGCGGGGAACGTTATGGAGTGCGGCCTGACGATTAAGCGAGTTGAATGCATTTGATGCGTCGACCAACAATACTCCTTCCGTATTTGGTCCAGCGAACATGGACGTCATTGCGTGAACTGAGGCTTCGCAGGCTGATGGAACACCAACACATGTCTGGTGGGGGGCAGTTACGCGGAGGACGTCGTGTTCCGTGATCCTCGCAATAGCTCTGCAGATCAGTCTCCTATGCACCTCACCGACCGCGATTGGGCGCACACCTGGTTGTTTGTCGAGTGGAATCAGGCGAGCCGATGTAAACCCCAACATTGATTCTGGCTCCACGGTCACCGTGCACAGACATTGTGCGGCAGCAGCCAATGCAGAGCAGAGAGTATCTGAAGCCTTCTTAAAACACGTCAGCATTCTACACCATGCATCAGAATCCAGGCCGGACGGGCCCGACGATCCGTGCATCCGCCCGCTTAATTTACGAATCAGCTCCGGTGTGATTCTCTGGAACAAGATGTTGCTGGCCCCGGCCGGATCACCAGGAAGGAGGACATCTTCGGAAGGCTGAGTCGCGATGGGGTGCTTCTCCAGCAATACCTCACGAACTGTAGCACCTGTGGACGGATTCCCAATTTCATCCATTCCCAGAACCCTTCCAGAGGATGCCGGGTCCAGATACGTGATGGCTGAATGGATGCGTCCTGAGAACACCAGCCTGCTGAACTTGACGTCATCCAGTTCCTCTGGGCGGTCCGGTGCCGTAGGGACACGCCTGGGAAGATGAGCCTGAATGCAGGCACACTCCTCGACTAGTTCCTTGATGGCTCCTCGTTGCCATAGACCCATACGGCGGCGCAGATGATCCGCCTGATTGCATTGCAGTCTCGAGTCGTGTGGCTGCTGTAGCAGGAGGTGGCAGGCAACTGATACAGCTCTCCAGGCCACACATCGTATATCTGAGCCATCAGCAAAACAATTAATGAGCCGAGACAATTCCCCAACAAATAGAATGCCAGCCGAGCCATGAGGAACAATGAATAGGTTGCGCCTCCACGTGACCACTACCTCATATGCTGCCTTCACCGACTGCACGAAATGGTCCCTTACACTTGCATCCTCCAAGCGCGATGTTGCATTCACTGGGCGTTGACTGTCAGCAAGACCAGCCAAGAACAATGTATCACCTCCAGGAGATTCATGCTCTGCCCCGACCGCAGAGATATTGGCAGGAGGTGGTGATGTCACATCTATTCCGTGAGGACGATCAGGGGTCGCACTTTGATTGACCGTGGCAAGGTGTGGGGAGCACTCATCACCCTCCTCGCCATTCTCACTAGAGCCGGAGGCTCTAGAGCAGGAGGCATTCTCACTAGAGCCGCCATCACCTTCCTGGCTGCTACTAACAGAGGCATCAAAAGCACTTGCCACGGTGAGAGGAGGTGCCAAATCCCGAGAGACAGAATGAATAACTGGAGGCCGCGACTGTAGACTTGCACCATCCACACCACAAGAGAGAGCTGGGTCCACACCAGCACTGGCGATAGGCGGTGGTTGGCTGCGTAGCACTCTGGCAGCTGCAGACACATTACAGCAAGTGCTGGGCGTAGACCTACTCGGGTAGCAATCGCTACAAACTCTCCCAGCCTTCACACACGAACATCGTGTACATGCTCTGCCCGTCTGGCACCTACAGCAAGGCATCAGGCCAACCACCCAGTCAGCGCGGAACACGGATAGCGCAGACCCCTGGTGACAGCCCGGCAAGGCAAGTGCCACGACCTGGACCAGCAACAGCAGGAGAAACATCCGTCACTAATAAGCGCCCATGAGTGGCGCAAGCACTTCACCTCAGCGCGTGATGCAGCGTGATGCAGCGATGTAGCTAATCCAGCTTGGCGCAACGCACGACTCAGCCCTTGCGCTAAGGATTCGACCAGACCTGGACCAGGAGACTTCATCCAATGGCATCATCATCATCATCATCATTGGAAACGGCCTCTTGTACGGGCTTGAAACGGTGATAACCGAGATTATGTGCAAAAATCGTGATAGATATTCAGGTAAAATATGACATTTAACAGTTGAATGATTAGTACCAAATAGATATTCAAATGCTGATTATTTTACCAGATCATCATCATCATCATCATCATGGTGCATGGTGGTTGTGGGAGGCTGTGCAATGTGTTCCTCAAGAGACTGTGCCAGATGCAGGCCGAGTCATCGGGATCTCACTATTCCCAGGTCATTGGTTTACTCCGCTGTCGGCTGTCTTTTGCTTTGCTGCGTGCTGCTGTGTTGTGCATACGTGGGGCTCGGTCACGGTACCACCATCCGGCGAGATGTTTTCATGATGTCTCGATTGCCGTGGCCGAGTCAGGTCTAGTTTGTTAAGTATCGTGCTGTGTCCTGACTGTGCATGCGGGATTGGTATGGCGCTTACCCTTTTGTTGCTGTTTTGTTGCTTTCATGCCTTTAAGCATGTAATTGTGTTCATTTGTTGTATTTCATGGAAAAACGATCTTTGCGTTGGATTCATTTAAACTATTATTTGTGTAGGGTTCCACTCCTTCATCTTGGGAAATTGTGTTTTGTTTGCCCAAAGAAGTGGCTTCATCATCATCAAAAAAAAAATCATCATCATCATCATCATGTGACCAAGCCGCTTTTACGGGCAACAATATTATGAATATAAACGCAAGGTGTTGTAAGAGCAATTTTCTGAAAATAATGTTAAAACACGAAATATTAAAATGCATTATCACACCGTAGCCACTTTTATGGGCAAATTCCAATACAAGGCAATAAGAAAACGAGGATGAAGTTAACCTTTTAACCCAAAGAAAAGACAAAAAGATGTCAACAATAGAACTACAAATATAAAAAACAAACATCAGGTCATAAAAACTACTTTAAAACATAACCAAATGACAGCAAAGCGTGGAGAATGAGATTGACTTACAAAACAAAAGTAGTCCTACTATGCTTACAAAACAGAATCTACCTACACCACTGAGGAAGAAACATTAAATGATTGCAGTCTCACAAACACCGGCCTCTATCTAACGACCCATCAAACAATAACTCCTGAAATTCTTGAATCATCATCATCATCATCATCATCATCAGTTGAACAGCCTCTTGTACGGGCAAGCAACAAACGCAATACATCAAAATTCAAATAGAATGAAAAAAGAGAGGAAAATGAACACAAAGTGCACTGGAACTCAATATAAAAAGGAACGCAAAGTGCAGTTGAAAACAATGAGCATGGGGCATGGGGCCACCAATCGGAGAAGACCGGCTCATAATGGAAAATAAAAGAACAAACATAAGACACCCGTACACATCAACGTGCTCTAAGGGTATGGCAGCTTGTTAAAAAGCTGTGGCGCTGATCATCATCATCATCATCATCATCATCATGTGACCAAGCCGCTTTTACGGGCAACAATATTATGAATATAAAACGCAAGGTATTGTAAGAGCAATTTTCTGAAAATAATGTTAAAACACGAAATAATTTATAGAAATCATCATCATCATCATCATCATCATCATCATAATCATCATCATCATTGGAAACGGCCTCTTGTACGGGCTTGAAACGGTGATAACCGAGATTATGTGCAAAAATCGTGATAGATATTCAGGTAAAATATGACATTTAACAGTTGAATGATTAGTACCAAATAGATATTCAAATGCTGATTATTTTACCAGATAGATATTGAATGACAGATGATGTTACTTTACCAAATAGTTATTTAAAAAAATGTGATGTTATCCATAGTGATATTGTTGAGAGGCATAGCATAAAAATTCACTATGCGGCCAAACGACACTGGGCCACAAAGGAATCCACCCGCCGTCTGTTATAAGACCCTCGGCAACCACGAAAGCACGTAATGGCCCACCTCAAGAGCCAAAACGACAGGCGGGTACGCAACATACCCATGACAACAGGATATTTGAGATCCTGGCTTCTCTCTACAAAGAGAGAGGCAAGAGACTTTAGGAATTGAGTTGTCTCAGGCCCGCTGAAACCATAAGTCGAGAACACCAGTGGGGTGAACGATCCTCGCTCGACATTCACAACGCGGCTGGCATATTGATTCTTTTTTGCCCGTTCATGGGATCATCATCATCATCATCATCATCATCATCATCATTGGAAACGGCCTCTTGTACGGGCTTGAAACGGTGATAACCGAGATTATGTGCAAAAGTCGTGATAGATATTCAGGTAAAAATATGACATTTAACAGTTGAATGATTAGTACCAAGTAGATATTCAAATGCTGATTATTTTACCAGATAGATATTGAATGACAGATGATGTTACTTTACCAAATAGTTATTTAAAAAATGTGATGTTATCCATAGTGATATTGTTGAGAGGCATAGCATAAAAATTCACTATGCGGCCAAACGACACTGGGCCACAAAGGAATTCACCCGCCGTCTGTTATAAGACCCTCGGCAACCACGAAAGCACGTAATGGCCCACCTCAAGAGGCAAAACGACAGGCGGGTACGCAACATACCCATGACAACAGGATATTTGAGATCCTGGCTTCTCTCTACAAAGAGAGAGGCAAGAGACTTTAGGAATTGAGTTGTCTCAGGCCCGCTGAAACCATAAGTCGAGAACACCAGTGGGGTGAACGATCCTCGCTCGACATTCACAACGCGGCTGGCATATTGATTCTTTTTTGCCCGTTCATGGGACTTCAGCTGACTCAAGGCTTTTGATCGAGACAACACGGACGCTGCGGGATGGGTAATCCGCACATCAAAAAAAGCGTCTTGTTGCCACGACCAAAAGCCCCGAGCCCGCACGTCAAGACGAGCCTCAGTACTTCTGTTGAGCGAACGCCCTCCTGGTAGATCCTCATCACCGCACGGCAATAATCTAGGCTCGGTCTCGACGTCAACAACACCTGCCTCTCTCAGGAGACCGGCGACAAGGTCTCTCACCTCATTGTGCCTCATCATCATCATCATCATCATCATCAGCCCTTTCGCGTTGGCATCGGCGTTAGCCTAGCCTTCGCTTGGGCCACACCCAATGTTAGACATGATACCAGAAGAGAAGGGGAGAAAAAGAGAAAGAAAGCAAAACCAAAAACGAAAGAAGGGAAAATATAGGTGAACAAACACTTGATCATACGCATACTATTGAAAGACACTAACAATGCAACACGCTGGTGCAGCACTAGCACATTGCAAGTAGCCATAAGTAAGTTAGACCTGTTCAGTGGTACACATATTTCTTGTCGATGATGTCACCAACCAGATGACGCCACCCGGATCTCGTGCGCGCAATTTCGCGCACTTTGCAGAGAATGTAGCCTATTGTTGCGAAAAATCAGGGATTCCCCGATATCATCCTCTATGCGACTCGTAATGCCACTCAAACCTTACAATGTAAGGTTTGAGTCATAATGCTCGTTTTGTTCCAATCTTATGCTCCATAATGCTCTGATGCCCCATCATCATTCATCACCCAGTTTCATTAGTACATCATCATACACAATAAAACCCCTTGAGCGCGGGGCTGTTTGTCAGTGCACCACGTAAGAAAATGGTCTTTTTTGAAAATTTTCAAACCTTGGCTATGTCAAGTCGCGAAATATTTGGGAGCCACAACCACAGGCAGTGGTAGGCTGGACCCAGACCCGCACTCGATAACAAGAACAAAAGCGAAAATCGGCCAAGGCACGCCAGGCCGAGCGGCATACTCAGGTCGATTTTTGAGAAATTGCACCAATTGCGTGGTATTATTATTATTATTATTATTATTATTATTATTATACGCATTTCCGCGGCAGCGTCAATCAAGCAGTTATGCTTGATCCACACGTTCGCTTATGCTGGACATTGAAACAGAGCAGATATAGATAATATCTCCTAGAGAATGAGGCTTTACAAACCAATGACCAAAGTTAGTACTTCAGTAACATAGAGTAACATATCACGTATCAGACAACATGTGCCGTTGCACTTATTACCACCAGCAGCCAGGGCAAAGCGGCCAAAGCGTGGTAGGCCGTGTAAGAACCCAGTTAGCTCAGTAGACAAACACGCTGTGCCGACAGCACCGCCTGTTCCCGTGCCACCACCGGCCCCACCACCTGGGGTGCCGTGGGTGGCTGGGGCTGGGGTGGGTTTGCCATCAGTGACCTGGCCACCACTTCTCGACCCACGGCGAACAGCAGCGGAGCCTACTCTAGCACAAAATCATCGTCCTGGGATGGAGGAGGGGCCACCGAGAGACACTGAACCCTCACCTCGGCAGTTGCCCTTGCCTCCGCCTGAGCCACCCAATTTACATTTGGTGACTACCGAGACGGTGGTCCCCCGGTGCTGGGATCCACGGTGCCGACGGTGTCTGGACAGAGAGGGAGATCATCGACAAACCAAAATGAAACCAATATCCTTACCCATAGACCCAGAAGAAGCACAGCTAACTATTCACTTGAAATTTATGCACGGAATGGACTTGGCCCACGCAAAATGGACAGTGGAAATGGGTGTGTAGTAGCTGAGAACCCAGCAACGGTGACGCGGAGCAGCGGTCAAACGACTTGTGATGCTGGTGGAGATGATGGAGCCATGTTGGAGGCTGATAAGGAGTGCAGTGAGACTGAGCATCAAACGGATGATGAGGAAGTGACTGATGATGATGATGGTGGTGATGAAGATGAGATGGAGGACGAGGATGAGGAGGAGGAGGTTGAAGGAAAGGAGCGAGATGAGAGCGACGTGAGCAAAAAGTCAGATGTATTTTGTCACTTGTTATCACGTCCAGATTGTCTTAGTGTGTACGATGATTCTCACTTTACTGTTTTGTGCCGTGCAAGTTATGTTAAGCAGTTGAAGGTTCTGGAAGCTGTATGTATTCGTGTGCATAATCCTGTTCTTTGTAAACAAAAGAAGCATGTAGTCGCGCTTAAGTTGTTCTCGTAGCTGGTTATCAGAATAAATGTCGTGTCATACTGCACTGTATCACCTCATGCCTTGTGCCGGCACTCATTATGTTAGCACTATGTTTGACACCTATTATGTAATGCTGTAGCACTTCCTTTGTTGTTCACACTTGCGTGGTATGCGCGCATAAAAAAGAGAAAAAAGAGCTGTACTGATTGCTGTACATCGATAGCTGGGAATTGAACCCGGGACCTCTCTTACACAATGCATAGACACTACCAATCGGCAAACAGACCTGAAGACTGAAGATAGGTGCCATTAGTTTGTATATAAGCGCATGACGTACTAGAACGTCATCCGTGGGGCACTGTGAGGTTTTATGACGTACTAGTACGTCAACCGCGCTCAAGTCAAGGGGTTAACAGCTTGCAAGGCTCTCTTACCGGCATGCAAGCCCACTATTAATAATTTTCATTGTGCTGTGGTGGACATGGAAATCCAGTCGATTGACGGAGGCGCGTACAGAACGCCCTTGCACGCAGTGTACATGTTGATCCGATGCGACCAGCGAGCTGCAACGCATACATGCATACGTGTACTACTTATCCACGGCTGCATGGCCTGCGCCCTGGGTCAGCTAAACGTGCGACTGGATTTGAGTGTCGACGACAGAATCCTCCGCGCTCGGTCACTACTACAAGTCCTTAGACAAGTGTTAGTTAGTAGAGCACATTTTCTCTTTGCCCTTTCCGTGTTTGGAGTTCGATTGTGCTACTCCTTGTCTCAAGGTGTCTTGTATCGTCCAGTTTAGCAGTGCCGTGTGTCGTCTTGCATCGCCTTGTGTGTCGCCTTTCTACGTTAATCTCGGCCCAGCTACAGAGCAACAGCCCCACAGGTAAGGTAAGCGACTGTGTGTGTGTGTGTTTTTTTTTGTGTGCTATAACTACTACAGTACCTTAAAGTACCGCCAGAGCCCTTTCCTAAAGATGTCAAAATATTTCGCAACTTATGCTTTTCGCAACCATGCCAAAACAAGCGAAAGTTGCTGAAAAAGCATCCATATTTTCAGAAAAAGCTCGAAAGTTGCTGATATCACAACTCAAAATGAGCGAGTTCTTGTGCATAATATCATAGCATCATTGATTAGTGCTTGCTACAACCATCTGCGCCTTGGATCCTAGAGTGTGGTGACGTTCCCACGGCGGATGCGGAAAACTCCGCTTCCAGCCCAGGCTCACGCGAACCGTGAATTTTTTTATACTTCGAGTATTTTTTACTTCAACCATCCACGGTTGGCAGAGCCGGTTCAAATGATTGATTGATTTTATTTTACTTCGCAAGTTCAAACGGGTTCCAGGCCCAGTTATATGAAAGCGAAGGATAGAATTTGCCAAAATCCTAATGAGCAACAGCATAGGCAATATTATCATAGAAGTGGAGTACTATGCGAGCGAGAATACTGAGAAGAAAAGGAACATGTCAAAACCTGACGAAACACAACTTATTCCAGGCATACATAAGGAAGGCAGGCTAGCTTAAAATCTTGAAATATGGATACGGTGTGCACCTCTCTATGCAAACTGTTCCACAGCAATGCTCCTACGGTGGCGAATCTCGTTTGGCCACACCAACTGCAAGCTGGCTGGCTGAGTAGAAATGGTCGCAAGACTGAGGCTCTGCCAACCGTGGATGGTTGTAGCAAGGTCACTGTTTCCAAACACAGTGGTCCTCCGCCTTGTAACATGTTGTTGTTGACTTTCATTTTTACTTCACCAATGGCACAGGCATGATTGCCTTCTCACCGTCCCATAGGTCCGGTTCTCACAGAAAAATGAAGGATGCTGTCAACCTACAATGTATGTATAATTATGTACATGACTTTCGTTACATTTGGTAGATGTTCTTCGAGAAGTACACTTGTTATGATGATTTGATGCAATTGTTCAGCGCTTCTTGTTGAAGCGGAGCATCACGGACACTTCAATGGTCTCCTCCAAAGCGCTTCTCTGCTCACGGTTGCGGAAAGTTGCGAAGTAGTTCGTGAAAATGAAGAAAGTTGCGAAAGTTGCGATCTCTTCCAAAACAACCAAAAGTTGCGAAATGAGTGGCGAGCATCTTTGGGAAAGGGCTAGCCCCGTCTCGCGAAACGCCCGCCTAGATTTTACAGCCAGGGATAGGAAAATATGTGAGTTAGTTGAGTGTTTACACCTTGCGCCGGTATCGTCTCTATAAAATAGCATCATTGAAAGTCGATAACTCTATCCTTTATCGGCGAATCTAATGCATCGATAAATGCTTCCTTCGCAATATTGTCCATGACTTCTGATGTCGCGGAAGGATACGCACGAGCAGTCATCAGTCTTATGTCAGTGGCGAGTTTTACTAAGCATTTGTTTGGGGATAGTCTACGATGGCGCAAAGACGAGTTCTCCTTTGGCAAGAAATGGTGGATGCAGGCGGAAACAAGTCGGACTTAATTGGCTCGGCTGTAGTACAGGCATCCAACAGCTAGCACCTTGACAAATTGCACACACTGCCCCACTATGCAATAGTCATCTAGCACTCAGCTTCACACAATTCTCAGCCGGCCAGTTGGCCCATTGATTACATGTCAGGGGTCCCGCTAAGCCTTACATTTGTGTCTGCCTGCATCCACCTTAAATTCCCATTATGCTTTGACCAGTCTGCATTGAATATTGTTTGCCTGATGATTGCACACGGTGCATGATACTCAGAGTAGCAAAACACTACGAGTGATCCATTGTTTGTTGACATGTGTCATTGCTCCCCCAAGAAATTGGATGTTGAGCACTTTTTCTGCAGCTGCAGGCATAGTCTTACTGAGTATGTATGTATGTATGTATGTAGATGTATCCTTGATTTTACTTCGCAAAATCAAACGGGATCGCCGCCCAATAGTACTTTGACAGCATATGTTTTATTAAAACTATTATCTCCACGGAAATTGTTTGTATATTTTAAGTCGAGATACACGAGACAACAGAAACACATTCTGAAAAATGCCCTGCGAAAGCGCCATGTTTGTAATTGTCTTTCACTGAATGTTTCAATAATATTATTTTTATAAAAAACACATACATGTCGAACAAGTAACGTAGTTGCGTGATGTCTGCGGCCTTCATCCTATTCATAGCTATAGCATGATGGCCTTTTTCAATCTGCACATAATGACAACTCCATTCACGATCATCTTATACCCATACTCATCTATGCTCTCCGCAATCCGTAAATGTGACCAGCTCACATAGCCTCGCCTTGCTTGCCGGATCCCTGCCAGCTAGGCTTGCACTTGCACGCACGACCCCAACGCACCTCACTCTGTCTGTGAAATTAGCTCTCCTTCAGTCCTTCCCTCCCCTTTTCGATCTAAAATAAACAATTGAAGTTAGACAAAGTTACCCGCTCCTTTGGAGATGTATTCTTTTGCCTCAGGATGGTATGTCCCGGGAACCAGCTGTCTCCACGTGAGTCGATAGGACCTCTCCCATCTTGGTTGCCTAAAGTAGTAGTACAATAACATACTGTACGTTCAGGCATGAGATAATACCCAACGGAACGTGATCAATTATTTCAGGAGACGCAAAACACCAAGTTGTGTTGCAGCAGAAACGCTTATCCGATTTTCGATTTGCTATTTTCCCTCTGAATTCTCTCTGTACAGCAGTTTCCGCTCCTTTAACTCCAACAGCTCCTTCCCAGACAACGATGGTCACGCCAGTTGATGATGTCAGGGTGGAGGTTGGAAAGAGCCAATCCGCTGCATCCACTTCCACAGAGGATGGACCCTGTCGGGCTGCAGGTAACGTAAAGTTGCGGAAACATAGAGCTGTGTTCCCACAGAAAACAGTCAAGAGGTTGGAGTACATCTTCAAAATCCAGAAACAGATATCCGCAGTGGAACGACGGGCACTGGCGAAAGTACTGAATCTAACGGAGACCCAAGTCAAGACCTGGTTCCAGACTCGACGCTACAAAGAGAAGAAAAGTTCCAAGGAGTCAACAACCAATGGTGAGGATATTGCCCATACAACTGTAATGGGCGGGCCAGCTGCTTATGGCAGTTATGCCAACCATTATCCCCGGCCACCACACATGCACTACCCAGCTCCAATATATGGTATGAATACTATGTTCAGTGGTTACCAGTTCAGCCACGGGCAACTGCAAGCAGCACAACCTGGATTGGCTCAAGGGCAGGCTGGCGTTGCCATGGCAGCAGCCATGCCACAAATGCCAATGACAGCACAGCAGCAAATGCAGGTCAAGACATCAGCTATGTCTGGAGCTCATGGAGCTCCGCCTTCTGCCATGGCAGCAGCCATGCCACAAATGCCTATGACACCACAGCAGCAAATGCAGTTCCAGACATCACCTATGTCTTGGGCTCGTGGAGCTCATGGAGCTCCGCCCTCTGCCATGGCAGCAGCCATGCCACAAATGCCAATGACAGCACAGCAGCAAATGCAGTTCCAGACATCACCTATGTCTGGGGCTCGTGGTGCTCCACCGTCTGCCATAATGCAGCAGCAGTAATACGCAATGCAGATGCCACCTCCAAGAACAACCAGTTCACCACAAACTGCATATACGCACTCCAGTGGCTCGTGTCACATATGTGACATCATTGCCCGAGGTTTGGATTTCAGATTAGCACAGTGACAGACTGGTCTTATGGAGTACCACAGGGGTTGGTTTTATCTCCACTATTCTTCAGCCTGCTGTATCTATGTATTTATTTATTTATTTTATTATATAATATTTTTGTATTTGGTGCTTGATCCTGCCGTTGATCCCGAGACCCATGGTCGGGGGAGGTAGGCCCAATTCACCAGCACGCTGCTCCGGCTTCCCACTGTATTGTCATGTCTCCCCTTTGGTTCTGTCTTTCCATTCCGTCTCTGCTGGACTGTGTATTTCAGTATAAATTTATATTTCTCGCGCAACAAAATTATTTATCTTGCGAATACGGAATCTGGTGTTTTCTCTTTTTGTTGCTGTTAATTTTGATTGACTCCTTCAGTCAGTTTTTTTGTGTCTCATCAGTGTCCCCACCCTCCAACCCTTCATGTCAACCCATCGAACTTCCCTTTCTTTCTTGGCTGTAGATATGTTGTGCATCGTTTTATGCTGCCATGTTGCCACTTGGGGTTATACACCCGGTGTTTTCCCTCATCCGTGCGTCCGTCGGCGCGAGGGTTTTTTCCCGGCTGGCTCGGTCCAGAGAAATTAATCTGACGGTCCCAGGTGGTGCTTGTTCTGCCTTATTTATGTTAGGCAAATGTACTCATTCTTTCTTCCTTGTGTCTTTCCCCCTGTTGTTGCTCCTAGTTTTCTTCTGCATTCCCGTTCACATCTGGCTGCGGCCTACTACCCTCACCCTGTGTGCTCCTGTCTCTGTTGTCTGGGTCCATGTCGTTATGTCGGTGTACATAGAGCGAGAACAATAATATTGTTTTATATAATACATATAATTGTTCTACCCAATGCTGTAGACAGCAAGCTGTTTCGGTCATATAGGCCTCATCAGTACAGCTACCAGATAAGTAGGCCGAGCTACCAGCCGTGGTGCAAAGGAGGCACGACAAACATTAAGGGGGCAGACTGGTCGTAAAATCCTTGAAAAGTCGAATTTGTAAATTCATATCGAGTGCTACATCAGTTGAAAGAGCATGAATAGCTGCAAAATCTCTGAAAAGTTTGTCTCGATCTGACTACTTGTAGCTGTTCAAGAGTTATGGCCGAAAATGTGCCCTTGCAAGGAAAGATGTTTTTGTTGCGCGCTGTTATTTTTTGGCAGCACTGTATTTGAATCTGAGCAGACCGTGCGCAACTTGTCGTATCATAGAAACACGCGAAAGTTTGCAGAGGTTTGCTCCAAGTCCAAAAACATCACGTTTTTAGCCACGTGTTGGGCTGCACGGACTTTTGCCAACACTCTCGTGACGTTGCAGATATGTGGCTTGATTTTTGTTATTGACGTTGATTTGGTGCCTTTGGCAACTTTGAGTCGTGTCAAGAAGTCAGGTAGGATTCAGTATACTAGGCAGTAGAGGAACGTGAGTGGAAGTCTTTGCCGATTTTTGAGGGTATCCTGCATTTGGTGTGCATCGCTGTGGAATTGGCTTGCTGTGGAGGTCCCAGCACCGGATGATGTGTCAAAGGGACGACCTCGTAGTACGTGCTAAACCTAAAAAAAATTCAAAAATTTACTTGGGTCTGTGGGAGTCTGTGAGAGAACGCCCACTCGTTCCTTTGTGACAGATTCCAGGGCCACGTTGAGGGGCCTACCCTACCACCCATGGCTGCTTCTGGACTTGTTTTAGGTTTGGATCCCGCGCACGGACAGAATGGGCACGAAAATGTGAAAATATTGTAAATGCAAATAATCTAGAAGAGAAAAGGACATAATAATGGATACGAGTTAAGAGTAACTCTTCATCACTGTAACATGATACTATATACAGTCAGAAAGTGCAATAACTAGGCACAAAACTGACAGAGTACTGAAACATTCGACGTCCTGACACCTAACTTCAAGGTTATGGAAAGACCAAAGAGGGGAAGTTTTGTGCCTAGTTATTGCACTTTCTGAGTGTATATAGTATCATGTTACAGTGATGGAGAGTTACTCCTAACTCGTATCCATATGTCCTTTTCTCTTCTACATTTATTTATGGCTCAATATCCGAGTTGCAAATAATCTACGTGGAGATGAAAGTTTAATAATAGCTATGAAAAGTATGAATGGATTTTGGAATTTTGGAATTACACAAAACCAAACCTTGAACAAATTGTCATGTTTCGTGGTGATGTCTGCGGCATTCATAATTTTCATAGCTAATATTGTAAATGCATTTTATTTGCTCCTGGGTGGCTCGTACACCGTGGCACTATGCCGGAATTTTGAGTTTTTCCGGTCTGGAAAGCCTTTCAGTGAGGTGCAAGAACTTGTAAATCATATCCAAAGGACCGCATAGTGGCAGGAGTGTGTGGTGAAATTTTCACTCAAATCCATTGAGAGACACCAAATTTACGGTCAATTGAATGTCATAGGAAATGTATGGGTAGGCTGCCCGCTATATTAAAAGATGGCGCGTCGCTCTAGCGCCAGAGTGTTCAAACTACAAAACGTAGCGGGCATTGCGCGATGCAGCAGCACTAGAGCAGCCTATTGAGAGTGCTCAACAAGGCGAAATGCTGTAGACAGCAAGCTGTTTCGGCCATAAGGGTCTCATCAGTACAGCTACGAGCTAAGTAGGTGGAGCTACCAGCCGTTATGCACCGGCGGATTATGCCGGCATAATGCTGTAGACAGCAAGCTGTTTCGGCCATAAGGGTCTCATCAGAACAGCTACGAGCTAAGTAGGCGGAGCTACCAGCCGTTATGCTCCGGCGGATTATGCCGGCATAATTATTGGCATAATTTGGTGGATGAAAATTTGGAGCATAATTTGGCATCCTTTCGGAGGGAGGAGCATAACTACATGATTTTACTAAAGTTCTAGTATGTAGGCTACACAATTGTGTACAATGCACCTGATCAGTGCTGGTGGTATGCAGGGTAGAGGGATCGGAGGTCATACAGTCAGTATTTTTAGTGAAAAGCTGGCTAGAAATTATGACAATGCTGTTGTATGCTCGATATCATTTTGTGTGCCTAATTTCATGTCGAAATCCATTTTAGCAATCCGCATATCTCTCCCCCCCCCCCCTCTCTGTGTCTCTGTCTCTGACACACACACACACACACACACACACACACACACACACACACACACACACACACACACACACTCTCTCTCTCTCTCTCTGTCTTGTTGTTGTTGTTTCAAATCTCTCTTCAAACCATCTAATTCGCAAGCCCGCGCTGAGGACAACAAAATTGAAGAAGAGGTTGGTGCAACTTCGGCGATACATGGGGAATTGGGTGTTACTCCCTGCATGGGAGCTAGCGCTATTCCTGCCGACTTCAATTTTCATTTGACTGACTCGCGACTGCCATGCCATCCAGAGTACACGAGAAGTCCATCGAACCGTCCACTCTGCAAACCTGCAAGAAATCACCACTACCTGCTCAATACACAGTGTTTCGGGGAATTCACCCCTCATCAGTTGAGCTTGAGCAGGCTGAGGAAGATTGTGCCTCACGTACACCGAACGAGACTGATCGAAGAATCGCTAAGATCGCCGATTTTGGAGAGTTCCTTTTAGAATCACCGAAAATCTACCAAATGTAGTTGCAAAGTGCGTTCACGAACAAAATTTAATCATGTTGCTGCAATGCCCGCTCGAGCTCTCTACTTCAGTACTTGTAGTACTAGTGCGTTGACGTCATGTGACACGTGTCCTTTTGGACCTCCTCTCAAAGAAACATTAGTCATTAGGAAGATCATTACTAGTAAAATCCCCAAATCGGCCGCCCGTAAATTCGCCGAAAACGAGACTTATCGAAAAATGGCAAAGCTTTTCGCGGATTTTGGAGGGTTTCTCTGAAAATCGCCGAAATCTACCAAATCTTCCAATATCTCACCAATTTTGGGGACAATATGCCAACAATTCTTTTAGCCGAGTTTCCAATATATTCCAATTTTGCAGCCGATTTTCGAGCAATCAGCTGATTTTGCAGCTGAACCTGATGTATTTTGACCTTAGCGAGAAGCCGAATAGGCGAAAAACGGGTCAATGTTGGGAAATCCTATCCACCAGTACTTTTGTCATGGCCAAGAGAAGGTCTTGACAACCTTTATGATGTTGTTGGGATGTCAGTTTTTGTGTTTTGTTTGTTTGTTCAGTGGTAGAGGCACATGTATTTTATGGAGTGATCCGGGAATTTTTACTTCTCATCATCACTAGTTCCGTACATGTAGCTACTTTCGTGTGTATAGCCTGCGTTCTTGATATCGAGGTCAAACATGGTTCAGCTTGTATTCCGTATTCGTTGTATTCATTATATTTTCGAACATTGCACTCATTGTGTTTTTTCCCGTGGAAGAGGTCCATTGAATCTCCCGTGGAAGAGGTCCATTGAATCCTATTTTGTAACTAAACTTGTACTTCAGGTACTATGATTCACTGAAAACTGGAGAACAGTCACAGAGCTGGAGCAAGAAACATTGGACGTGAATCTAAAACATACGTGGCGTAGCTTGTGACATGCAGAGAGAACAAAGACAAAATGGTGCAGAGTGCTTTACGAATAGGTTTTTCATTTGACCCGAGGAGAACACACGACGCTAGGAGACAACAGCACGAACGGTTCACCAGCCATATACCACGAAAGCAAGTAACTTAGTGTTACTCCTGACAAGGCTTGCTTCGTTCCATAAAGATACCGGGAACTCGTCAGAGGTGAAGCAGTGGTGGAATGAATGGGGTTAAACGATACTGGCGCAAGGTGTGAACACTCAGCTAACTCACATATGTGACAAATCAGCACAAAAGGAATAGTGTAGAATGGAGGCGTTATGAACCCTACCAGACATAACTATCACAAGTGCTAAGTCAATTAGAATGAGAGGGAGATGTACACAGGAATAGGTGGTGCTAGTTTACACGTCACAAAGAGAACTGGGGTGGGGACAAAGAAAGGTGAAAAGTAGACGCCAAGTATTCCGAACAGCACCTCCATTCTAAACTATTCCTTTTGTTACCAAGAGGCAATGGCAGTCCCGAAGCTGAATTTGATCAAGTGTGTGTGTTTACTTCGCTCTTGAGGCATTGTTTGATTCATTCAGTTTGGAGAAAGATACTTAGTTCCAATTGTCCAACAGCCGAAATGTCAATAACGCGGTTCGGATAACCCAGCCACCTTCCACCATGTCCATACCGCCAGTCAAGAACTGGGCTGCACCTTCCCAAGACATCACGATTGCAATTGCGGACAACAAGGGTACCGTCATTCCGACGCCGCATTCGTTTGTTTTGCCACCGCAACAGCCCACTCCGTTCAGTGGCAATGCTGAGACGCCTGTGAACGCCGACGTCAGACGAGATGAGCTCAATCGACATCAATCTGGTGAGGCATCGCTTTGCGTTTCGTTTCTTAATTAAAGTCTGTTCGGATGCAAGCCACTAGCAGTATAACTTTGCGGCCTGTAGTTGAGCACTACCAGCTAGGCACCGGCGGATTATGCTGTCATAATTATTGCCATAATTTGGTGGTTGAAATATTGCTGCATATTTTGGCACCCTTTCGGTGGTAGGAGCATAACTACATGTACATGATGGTACCATAGTTCTAGTATGTAGGCTACACAATTGTGTACAATACACCTGATCAGTGCTGGTGGTCTGCGTGGAAAAGGGTTCAGAGGTCATGCAGATAGTTTTTTCAATGAAAAGCATGGCATTACATTATTGTATGCTCGAACTCGTCTTCTTCAAAGTTCTTTCTCACACTAATACAGGACTTGTAGCAGAATATGTGTGTGAATCAGCCTTTATCAGGTATCCTGGTGCGGACTAGATAGTGACGGGTAGTCCGCAAAACTCCGCGTACATGTACAATTATGCATGATACGAAGTCATAACCGTTCTGGCTCTGGATTTTGGCAGCCATGACTGTGCAGGCTATGGATATTGCTCTGATATTTAAAAAAAATGATGACTGTGTTGTTGTTGTTGTTGTTGTTGTTGAAATCTTTGACATCATTACGTGCATTGTACGTAATATGTGTCACCAAGCTATTACACATAACCTTCCATGTACCACACACTGCATATTTGGCATTATTTGCACGCCAACGTCATACATTCACGTAGGTCCGCTTCTCTTGTGGTTTGCTCTGCTTGACCAAGGGCAGTGCTTACGCAATCCCCGCTAGTGCTACGCTGCATCTTAGTGTATCATTGTAATTTAGAATAATTCTCTTACACAGGCAGTGACTAGGCACTGCCGGATTATGCCGGCATAATTCTTGGCATAATTTGGTGGTTGAAAATTTGGAGCATAATTTGGCATCCTTTCGGAGGTAGGAGCATAATAACATTATTGTATCACAGTTCTAGTATGTAGGCGACACAATTGTGTACAATGCACCTTATTAGTGCTGGTGGTCTGCATGGTAAAGGGTTCGGAGGTTATGCAGATAGTGTTTTCAATGAAAAGCAGGGTAGAAATCATGGAATACATTTTGTGTGCTCGAACTCGTCTTCTCAAAGTTCTTTCTCACCCTGATACAGTACATGTGGCAGAAGATGCGAGTGAATCAGCCTTTATCAGGTATCCCGGGGTGGACGAGATAGTGATGGGTAGTCCACAAAACTCCGCGTACATGTACACTAAGCTTGTTACGAAGTCATGACGTCTGGATCTTAGCAGCTATGACTGTGCAGGCTATGGATATTGCTCTAATAAGTAATAACTAAACAAATTGAGGTATAGTTGATGTTCAGTAATGATGGAAGGAGAGCTGGAGCTACGGGAGAGATGAGCTGATTATGAGAATTCGCAGGGTTAGGGTGACATCGGTTGGACGAGTATGACGATTACAAAGACAGTTGATCATGACAGTTTTCAAAGGTAAGGAAAAAATCTTTCAAAGCAAATGAATAGAAGAAGTAATGATTTCTCTTTTCCGGATTGATCTCTAGTATGCATGGACACCTTGGTATGGGGATACTCATGTATTTTTTGTACTTGCAAGTGCGAAAATGTCACAATTTTCCTAACTTTGAGGCTCCATAAGCACAACAAAGTGAATATGTATCCCCGCGTGCCAAAGCATAATATGAGGATTTTGCGAGCATAATGCGAGAATCCATGAAAGCATAATTCCGTTATTTCGCGGGCATAATCCGCCGGTGCCTAGCAGTGACAGAACATGATATCACTGACCTGACCTAACATTTACAAAGAAAAAGCAAAACACGATTTATAGTGAAGAAAAAAGGATCAAGAAAGCACAAGTTACTAAACAATCAGCTCATGCGATAACGTTGCACGAAACTGACCGCCGGTACGGACGGTCTACAACTAACTGGCTAACAGCTCTAGCACAGCTTGGATGCGCACTCCAACAGCCTGCCAACGTACTTGGAAGGTTCTAAGTTATAGAAATAACATGAGCAGGGGAAGGTGAGCGCCACCAAGACAAGCAACGAGCTGTAAGTCTTAGCTGTGAAGGACATTGGCGGATGTTCATGCATGTTGATGACGATACTGGCAAGTCCACTGGACAATACGGTCAAACCACGGTTCAAGAACCCAAAGCAACATTCCACACAACTTGTGTGACTCAAAGATGCGAAGATCATGTTATTGTTATGACATAGAACCTTCCAATTAGGAAGGCTGTTGGAGTGCACCTCCAAGATGTGCTAGAACTGTTACCCAGGTAGTTGTAGAATGTCAGTAACGTCGGTCGGTGCCGTGCAATGTTATGGCAGGAGCTGATTGTTAAGTAACTGGTGGTGTTGGCGGACATTATAGCGTAACTTGTGGTTTCTTGGTCCTTTTTTTCTTTACTGTAAAATTATCCTTGGCTCTCAATACTAGTCAAGACACGATTGTTGTTTAAAGAAAAAGAAGATGAAACTTGACAATCTGCCCATAATGACAACTGCAGTGAAACCTGTCTAAGACGACCGCTCAAGGGACCTTCAAAATGTGGTCTCCGTTACCAAATGGTTTCCTTGTCCATGGTCAGTTGACTGCAAATAGAATCCCTTGGTCCTGGCTGCAGTGGTTTTCTAGGACAGGTGGTCGCCTTATCCGAGTGGTCGCATTGACAGGTTTTACTGTACATTCATGATAGTCTTATACCCCATACTCGTCTACGCTCTTAGCAATCCGTAAATGAGACCAGCTCACCTAGCCTCGCTTTTACAGCCTCATCCTTGCGGGCTAGGTTTTTGCTTGCATACATGACCCCAATGCACTTCACACTGTCCGTAAAATCATCTCTCCTTCAGTCCTTTCTTCCTCTTTTTGCTGTAAAATAAACAACTGTCGTTAGACAAAATTGCCTTCTACCTTGGATTTGTGTTCTTAGGCCCCAGGATTATATGTCCCGGGAACCAGCTGTCTGCACGTGAACAGATAGGACCTCTGCCATCTTCGGTGCGTAAAGTGGTATTGCAATAACATGCTGTACTTTCAGACATAAGATAATACCCAACGGTACGTGATAAATTCAAGAGACGCAAAACATCAGGTTGTGCTGTAGCAGAAACGCTTATCCTATTTTTCGATTTGCTATCTCCACTCTTGGTTCTCTCTGTGCAGCAGCTTCCGCTCCTGTCACTGCCACAGCCACTCCCTGGGCAACGCCGGTCGCGCCTGGAAATGATGTCAGGGTGGAGGTTGGAAAGAGCCAATCCGCCTCGTCCACTTCCACAAAGGATGGATCCTGTCGGGCTGCAGGTAAATTAAAGTTGCGGAAACATAGAGTTCTGTTCCCACAGAAAACAGTCAAGAGGTTGGAGTACATCTTCAAAATCCAGAAACAGATATCCGCAGTGGAACGACGGGCACTGGCTAAAGTACTGAATCTAACGGAGACCCAAGTCAAGACCTGGTTCCAGAATCGACGCTACAAGGAGAAGAAAAGTTCCATGGAGTCAACAACCAATGGTGAGGATATTTCCCATACAACAGGAATGGGCGGACCAGCTGCTTATGGCAGTTGCGCCAGCCCTTATTATCCCCGGCCACCACACGTGCACTACCCAGCTCCACCATGTGGTATGAATGCTATGTTTAGTGGTTACCAGTTTAGCCACGGGCAACTGCAAACAGCACAACCTGCATTAGCTCAGGGACAGGCTGGCGTTTCCATGGCAGCACCCATCCCACAAATGCCAATGCAAGCACAGCAGCAAATGCAGTTCCAGGTATCAGCTATGTCTGGGGCTCATGGAGCGCCACCCTGTGCCATGGCAGCAGCCATTCCACAAATGCCAATGCCAGCACAACAGCAAGTGGAGTTCCAGGCATCAGCTATGTCGGGGGTTCATGGAGCTCCACCCTCTGCCATGATGCAGCAACAGCAACAGGCATTCCAGATGCAACCTCCTGGAGCACCCGGTTCAGCAGCAACTATGCCAAGTCCCTCTTCGTACTCTACTCCTTAGTAGTGTTGAGAACTCGCGGCCCACACGCAGGCAACAGAAGGAGAAGTTCTTGCTTACACGAAAGACTTGAGATTAAGAGAATGAGAGAGCACGAAATACTGAAGTAATTGAAGGTTATCAAGGGCCTGTATTACGAAATACCGTTCGTCTATTATTTAACCATGTCGCATTTGGTTCTTGTCTCGTGGAGTCCCGTGTCTTATGTCATAATAATATGGTTTAAGTGTCCGTGCGAGTATGGTATGATGTGTGACGTTTATGGTACAGTATGTGGTACATGCAAGAGTACGCGCTGTCAGAGTGTGAGAATCTGCTTCCGAGTGACAGTGACTGTCAAGTGAATGCTGTACGTGGGCAATGCTAGTTTGGACTGGGAGTGAGAGTGATTTGTGATTCGTCCGTGGTCAAGTTGTTTTGGTCTTGGTCATGTGTTCTGTACGTAATTCGTCCCTGATTGGTCGTCCCGATTTGTCGTCTCTTTATTACTGCTTGTTCTTTGTTGTTTCTTGGTGTTTTTCCTTGTCTTTTTGTCGTGTATTGTTTCGTCTTTCTCCTCCTGCGCCCTCACCGTTTATTATTAATTTTTTATAATATTTTTAATAGTCCACTATATTCCCGAGTATGTGCGAGAAGTGGTGGCGGGGCCAGGCTGCTCTGCCGACCTTAAATGTCTCAGCATCTACGCAGACAAAGCGCGCTATAATGCAGCAAAACCATGAGGAGGGGAGGAAGAGAGGAAATGAATAATACTGTAGTGAGGAACGAGGACAATGGGTAGATGGTCGTGAGAGACGCAGAGTGAAAGATAGCCTCACTTTTTGGTGGGGGGGGGGGAGGGCGGAGGATGCTATTGAGGCGCTGGTCTAAACCGTTTCATAGGGCGTCGGTGGTTGCTTGCCAGTTCAAGTGCAGCAGATACTTGTCGCATTTTTCCTTGAAGGATTGGAGCTGTTTGGAATGCGGCCGTTCTGGTAGAATGGTCGCTGGTAGGCTGTTCCACAAGAGAATGATGCAGTCTGGGTAGGAACCCTGGAGGCTGCTACGAATGCGCACGAGCAGCGTCGACTTGAATTGGAGCGGGTGGTAGTTGGCAGTCTCCGTGGGTAACCTAGTGGATCGACCACCCACTGGGCGGGGGTTAGCTGGAGGTGGGAGGATGGGCTTCAGGGGGCTTGTTGTTGGAAGGTAGGATAGCTTGAAAGTGAACGAAAGCGCAGCAACCAATGGGCGGTGTTTCAGGCTGGGGAGCCAGGCGCCTGGGTCAATCACCTTCAGTGCCTTGAGCTGTATGTTGTCCAGCCTCGAAGTGCATGATCCCATCCCCACCAGGCAGCAGTATTCCATTGTTGGCCGCACGAAGCCTTTGTAGACTGCCGTGCGGCCGCTAGAGGCCAACAGGTGTGCAACTTTTCTCAGGAAGTGTAGGCGTTGGGCAGCCTTTGAGGCCACGGCGCGGAGGTGTGATGAGTAGGACAGTTGCGATTCGAATGTCATGCCGAGAAATTCAATTTCCTTCTCTTCAGGAACAGTCACTCTATTGAAGAGCGCTGGGGGAGGCTTGAGGTGGTCGATGATGAGGGCCTAAGATTTGGATGGCTCGAAGGTGACCTTCCACTTGGAACCCCAGTGGGAGACGGCGTCCACTGCTTCCTGGAGTTGTGCTGCAGAGTCGGATATGCGGGCGGTGGCAGAGATGCACTGATACAGTGTCGTGTCATCTGCATAGGTGGCAAGCTCAGCACCAACAGGCAAGGTGTCCTCGCAGTCATTTACATGCAGGAGGAATAACGTAGGTCCAAGGATGCTACCTTGTGGTACCCCTGCTTCGATATGGTGTCAGCATGCGCCGCTTACTTCCGCACCATGCTCTCCTTATTTCAATGTGCACTGCAGCCATGTAGAACTAGGTGGCTTTCCCTTTTGGTATACATGTAGTTGTACCAGGACCCTATTCAGCATGTCAGCAGTTTCGTCGTTCCTTGCCTTTTGCCTTGCTCCCATTATTTGTCTCTCTCCCTCTTCGTGAGCCGGTTGGTTGCGCTTGTAGATCTCTCTGCGTTTTGCAGTTATGATTACCGTTTCAATCAAATCGTTGTGTGAATACGGGCAAGGACTATGACTGTAAGAGTTGTTGTGTATCACACAGTGTTGCAACGTTTACAACCAGTCACTGTTGCTGTCGCATCCACTCGTATGTCGCATCTACTCGTAGTCCACGTCCACTGATGCCGACCGAGGTAGCTCTCTTGCTACTGTGCTGCTGTGTAATACTGACATGTACCCAGCTAAAGTCTCTGCTTCGTTCAGGGAATTCAGAATAGAAAGACTTCTGTATCACCCGCTCTTTTCTTTTTACTTCTAAAAGCGATTATTTGTATTATGGAAATTTGTTCCTTGGCTCACCATCTGAGTTCTTAAAGCTATTATTCATTTTCTGCTGCTCCCGGGTATTTCTTTTATTATTATTTTCTTTTTCTTCGCTTTCTTGTTATTAGGCAACTTGCCCGTTAGAATCTGCGAAGTAAAATAAAAAACAACAACAACAACAACAACAACAACAACAACAATCTTGCGAAATTTCCTCCTACTTTATCGGAATCAAGACTTTGGTAGAATTGTGTAGCTGGAAGACTGATTACATGTTCATGTAATATTTCTGAACACGGCGTTCAAACTTTTGATAGCCGTTGGCTTGTTCACATCAGTATCTACACTTCCCAACCATGTTCCTCTGGGACCATGGTTACACAACTGGAATTTAGTGTGTGCAAGCCTTTTTCATAATCGTGTCTCTCGTCATATTAAGAATTATCTTTATAATGGAATTTGATCATAGGAGATAGGACAGAAGCGGAACGTATAATTATTATTATTATTATTATTATTATTTGAAACTCGGGTATTGAGCCAATAATAAAAGTAGAAAGGAAAAGGACATATGGAAACGAGTTAAGAGTAACTATCCACCACTGTAACAAGATACTATATACAGTCAGAAAGTGCAACAACTAGGCACAACACTGACAGAGTACTGAGACATTCGACGTCCTGACACCTAGCTTCAACATATCCCCATAGCGCTAACCGACAGCTTTCCAACTTGGCAGGTTCAAGGTTATGGAAAGACCAAAGAGGGGAAGGCAAGCGCAACGAAAACGAGCACAAGCTAGCACAAGCTTGTTACTGGAAGATAACGAGACCAGTAGGCGATTTTTTTGGAAAAATACAAGACCGTCTCCGATTAGAAGACCGGGCCTACTAAATGAGTATGAGAAAAATAGAAGACCGTGCTCAAAATGCTCGTTTTGTTCCAATCTTATGCTCCATAATGCTCTGATGCCCCATCATCATTCATCACCCAGTTTCATTAGTACATCATCATATAGCCGCCTTTGTAGAATAGCAAAGTTGAAACTGTGCAGGAATTGCACCCATAGATCTACACACCTATATTTTTCCCTGTTAAAACAGGGAAAAATATATGTAGGACTCAGTATAGAGTCCATGCACTATATGATGTCCACCACCCTATATGGAGTCCATTGGTCCAAAATCCACTATACATAGTCCAGGAGTCCACTCAGTTTTGATCAGCTTCATCCTGCCGCGCAATCCCCTATAAGGAGTACACTTTTTCTACAAGTCCCCTATTCACGGTCCAGAAGTCCAGTTTATCCAGTCACGCCGTCCTGTGTGTTGTGCCCGAAAGAGAACAGACACCTTTTCAGTTTTGCTTGCCTCATGGCAGCGCATTCCTTTCTTTACTTCAGCCATGGCTGCCAGTTCTGCTGTGCAGTTGCTGACAGTAATCTGTCTCGAGGTAACCAAGGAGGATAAGGAGACGTTCAAAATCAAATCTGGAAAGCGTCTTGTGGTTCTCTGAAGACGTTTCAGCAATGCGCGGGATGAAAGCAGAAATTGCAGAACGAGAAAAGTTCAGCACAATTCAAATCTGACGAGTCAGGTACATTGACACTCTCTTTCGTTCGACGCCACAAGGATCCCCTGTTTGGCTGGCCATTGCTGCCAGCAAGGCGTTTGAACGGTTTCATCAGAGCGAGGGATGAAAGCAGAAAGCGGAGAACGAGAAAAGTTCAGCACAGTTCCAATCTGACGAGTCAGATACACTGACACTCTCTTTCGTTCGACGCCACAAGGATACCCTGTTTGACTGGACAAGAGCTGCCTGTACCACCGTGTCAAAAGGCTGTCCAACTACATGGCAGGACGATGACTGAGGTAAGGAAGCTTTTACTCGTTTCGACTGGTCTGCTGTTCTGTCGTTATGCTTGAATTTTTTTCCATTTTCAAGGATCGTATCGCGTTTGTTTGATGTTGCTTGAATGAATGCCCTAAAAGTAATCAACCACTTCGTAATAGTCCTCAAGGACTGCAAGGAATTTGCATCAATCGTATACGATCGTCTAGCTATCATCAATTATTATTTTATTTCATGAGAAATGTATTTTTATCCCTGTGATAATTATGTGAACTCCACGACACTCTTCCTCTACTAGGCTCTAGTATGATGTCAAATACAATGGGATCCACAAGCGCAGTGCCAGTGTACTAGTAGTGGTAGTAGGAGGAGGATTTCTTGTATGCCTATGACAAGAAAAAGCTTCTCAAGCTAATACATGTACTCGTATTCCATGAAGTAACCGTTTTGATGTCACAAACATGACATTGTGTCAGTGAAACTGCCTCGTGACAACAAATCATTGCATTTCCATCTTGGGGAAGACTGACTGACTGCAACGCTGTACAGATTGTTTAAATCATCTCATTTCAATTTAGTTGCAGTGAAGTGAAACACTGTGTACACTACATGTATGGTGGTGTGTCTGTGCGTCTTGAGTGTGCACAAACGATCTTATTCCTCGTATTACTAATAGATTATTGTCCCCACCGTCACCTGTTCACAGGTCTTTGTGTGGATGGATTTTCATTGAGCATCACATTCGTTGAGAACTTGGTAGTTGTGTGCTCCCATGCATCATTACGGTACTAAGCGTATCCTTGTGCTATCTACTTGTTGCAGGTGAGCTGATCTTCAGAAGCTTGCGGAACTGAGTGCTGCTGAACATTTGCATGGCCATAAGCAATGGTGAAGCTTGCTATTGCACTCTCAGCATGTGCTAGTATTATGCTGACTACTGCACTATGTTACTCTCTTACACTACTACATGTATGTAAACGTGCGTGCATCCGCCCACGTATGCATTCGTTTCGTATAATTATTTGTTATTCCTCTTGACTTTACGTGTAAATGGGTGGACCTTTGCATGGCTGTTGGAGTTGCGTGTGTATTGTGTCTCTACTCTTTTCTTGGTGTTTTCTTGGCGTTGTATAAATTTGTGTGTGTGTGGTTGTGTGTGTGTGTGTGCGTGCGTGTGTGTGTGTGCGTGTGTGTGTGTGTGTGTGTGTGTGCGCGCGCGCGCGCACAATAATTTGAAAACAAATAATTAATCCTTGGCTCTCCATTATTCTCTTTCGATTATTGGTTTTTTCTAGGTATTTTGTTGGCGTTGTGTGGGTGTGTGCATGTGTGTGTGTGCGTGCACAATAATTTGGCCACACTACATAATTGAGATATTTTGCAGCGTCTGCGAAGAGACCACTTGATTTGAGGATGGTGTTTGTAGGGTTTTTCATGTAATGAAATGGCTGCAGTGGCGCCTCAATACTTATTTTTTATCTTGAGAAGTAAATGATGTAAAGGATTAAAGGGAGAGGCCGTTTTCTGGTTAATATTCACTGCTTACAGCAGATCCTATGTCTAATTTCGAGCTCTGGATAGGGGGTGCCTAATTGGCTGGACTTTATACAGGGAGTGTTGTCCACATAAAGCCTCCTTATAGTTGATTTCAAAGTTTGGACTCCATACAGTTGATTTTGGACCAATGGACTCTATATAGGGGTGAAGCCAATTGGCTGGACTCTATACAGGGAGTGATGTCCATCTAAACTTTGAGCTCACAGTTGATTCCAAGTTTGGACTTCGTACAGTGGATTTTGGACCAATGGACTCTATATAGGGGTTGGACATCATATAGGGGCTGGACGCTCTACTGAGTCCAACATATAGGTGAACAAACACTTGATCATACGCATACTATTCAAAGACACTAACAATGCAACACGATGGTGCAGCACTAGCACATTGCAAGTAGCAATAAGTAAGTTAGACCTGTTCAGTGGTACACATATTTCTTGTCGATGATGTCACCAGCCAGATGACGCCACCCGGATCTCGTGCGCGCAATTTCACGCAATCTGCAGAGAATGTAGAGAAGCACACAGCAGGAGAAGCACACAAAATGGCGCAGAGTGCTTTACTAATAGGTTTTTCATTTGACCCGAGGAGAACACACGACGCTAGGAGACAACAGCACGAACAGTTCACCAGCCACATACCACGAAAGCAAGTAACTTAGTGTTACTCCTGACAAGGCTTGTTTCGTTCCATAAAGATACCGGGAACTCGTCAGAGGAGAAGCAGTGGTTGAATGAATGGGGTTAAACGATACTGGCGCAAGGTGTGAACACTCAGCTAACTCACATAATGTGACAAATCAGCACAAAAGGAATAGTGTGGAATGGAGGTGTTATGAACCCTATCGGACATCACTATCACAAGTGCTAAGTCAATCAGAATGAGAGGGAGATGTACACAGGAATAGGTGGTGCTAGTTTACACGTCACCAAGCGAACTGGGGTGGGGACAAAGAAAGGTGAAAAGTAGATGCCAAGTATTTCGAGCAGCACCTCCATTCTAAACTATTCCTTTTGTTACCAAGAGGCAATGGCAGTCCTGAAGCTGAATTTGATCAAGTGTGTGTGTTTACTTCGCTCTTCAGGCATTGTTTGATTCATTCAGTATGGAGAAAGATACTTCGTTCCAATTGTCCAACAGCCGAAATGTCAATAACGCTGGTCGGATAGCCCAGCCACCTTCCACCATGTCCATGCCGCCAGTCAGGAACTGGGCTGCACTTTCCCAAGACACCACGATGGCAATTGCGGACAACAAGGGTACCGTCATTCTAACGCCGCATTCGTTTGTTTTGCCACCGCAACAGCCCACTCCGTCCAGTGGCAATGCTGAGACGCCTGTGAACGCCGACGTCAGAGGAGATGAGCTCAATCGACATCAATCTGGTGAGGCATCGCTTTGCGTTTCGTTTCTTAATTAAAGTCTGTTCGGATGCAAGCTTCTAGCAGTATAACTTTGCGGCCTGTAGTTGAGCACTACCAGCTAGGCACCGGCGGATTATGCTGTCATAATTATTGCCATAATTTGGTGGTTGAAATATTGCTGCATATTTTGGCACCCTTTCGGTGGTAGGAGCATAACTACATGTACATGATGGTACCATAGTTCTAGTATGTAGGCTACACAATAGACCGATCCCCTTATTATACTGGGTTCGAGCACGGGGGCAACCTCACTCGCGATCGAGCTAGTTTTTGAACGTGACAGCATCTTTGACAGTGTGTTTCAGGTTTGTTTTGGAATGTCTTCTGCTTAGATCAAGTAGTTTGCGATGGCTTCGAGCGGTGCTAAACCTCCTGCTGGTAGGAGCAGAGTCTCCGAGAGAGACATGGACTGTGATGCCGCTGCAGGATTTTTTCAAGGCGCGGGAGGGAACGATCTCGGGCCACAAACAGGAGTTACTCCAGAGGTGAGTTTTTTTGTTGTTGAAATATTCGAATCGCGAATCGTGTTGTGAGATTTATTTTGTGCCTAGGCTACAGCAGACCACATTTCTTTCTCCTTGCGATCGGTGCTGAAGATAATATTAACCTTTTTCTGGTCTGTCTTTTCCTCTCCAGAGCCATCTTCTATGAAGGTAACCGTGGTGCTGCCAAGTCACCAAGTCGCGATCAGCAGCCCTGAAGTGGAAAATCGATTTTCCAACGATCTGGTTGGACATCAGCCACTAAAGTACTTCTGATTTGCCTGTAATGACAACAGCAGCCATCCTTGGACACCTTGCAAAGACAGGAAAAGCCACTGGTGGAAGCGACTGCTATGAGGTGACGATAGCAGTGCAGTGGTGATCGCTGTTTTGTCAAGTCGAAGGGCTAGCCAACCCAGAGGAAGCATAAAAAAACGATGAGCAGTGCGTGTTATTTGTTGAGCGTGAAGAGCTAGAGGAGGACAGTGCAAACACATGGACGGAGTGGATGGTGTTTGAAGAACAGTGTGCTGTGTGCCGGCTGGTGGTGATGGTGGTCTTTGTCAGCATGTATTCGTGCTGCTTCTTGTGCTGGAACAGTTCTCGCCCAGGAAGGCAGATTGCGTGCTCCCTGGCCCTCAGTTGGCTATGGGGCATTTGTTCCAGGAACATTACCCCAGAGCCAATGATGAGTCGTACCTTTGAAAAGTCGAAGCTTGCTGTTAATCGCAAGCGTAGCGCAGTGGATTGCTCCCTCTTCGAAGCACGAGGGCCAAAGCTTGCCGCTGTCTGCAGCAAAGTGTGTGTGCAGTTCTTTCGAACCTATGAATATACCCCCCTGCACGTTCAGAGTGAACTATTTTCTAGTATATTTAACATCCTCAACCCGCCACCACCATGCGCTCTTGGCCGAACTAATGCACGAAGCATAAACACACCAGCACAGCAAGGACACTTCCGTTGACAGATATTGTTTACGCCTCTAGACCGCTGTTTCTTTTCTTCGAGCTCATCGTTAGAGGAGGATAGTAGCGGGATACTAATGATGATATAATAGAAGATGATAGACGGTTTATGGTCCGATATTGATGATTGGAGATCTAAGAAAGCAATGACAGTGATTGTGAAATGGATAATATTATCATGATTATATGCCAGTCTGGTAATGCGTTGTACTAGTGGACAGTATTGAAATCATCACTGCATTCGATGCAAATATTGGTATACCTTTGGTTTCAGTATTGGAAAAAAAGAGTAAGAGAACCTGGTTGATTTGGTTGCATCTGCGACTGGCTACCGGGTGTTGTGATCAGCAATGTTACCATGGGAGAAAATAAGAGCGCAAGGATCTGTTGGGTCTTGTTGTGCCGGTGAGAGAACCCTAAGTGCATGGCAAAATAGAACTGTTTCATCCACAATGCAGAATGTCTTGCGGTACATGGCATTGATGACTGAACGCCAGCTCGCCCAAATGGGGATCATGCCCAAACGGAGGAACAAGACAACTTTCCAGCTCAGCTAGCTATATAGTATATACCGTGAAACGGATGATTAACTTGTGCCACGCATTACAGCTTCTGTCCCATTCGGCCCAGGCTTAGACACATCAATGCCAATAGCAGCTGATCCTCCATTACATGCTCATTGGCGATTTACGGCCACCTCCAACTGTATCCGCCGTCCCTCAGCTTCCGTCTTCGCAGATCTGGCTCGGCGCAGTACATTTTCTCGGCTAGGCTCAAAGAAGTCCCACAGAGCGGTCCAAACACCTGAAGGCAAACCAGTCAGAAACTGGCGCGGCTCAGAGTCTTTCTTTATGTTATTGTACGTAAGCTGTTTTTCGGCTTTCTTCACCCCATCGTCCAACTGCTCCACGAGACTCTGTACACGAGCTCTACTTGCTGCCAACTCCTGATGCAGATGCTGCACTCCCATTACAGGACCAAACTGCACTAAGCCAGGTTCCTTTCCAACTCAAAATGCCGTTGCCTCTCAGCAAAATACTGGTTTGCGAGCATGGGAAGCTCGTGATGCAGATGCACTTCCATGACCGAACTGCACTAGGCTCAGCAAATACTGTTTTGCGAGCATGGGGAGCAGAGCGTCCAGACTCCACTCTCTTGCGAAAAGCAAACCTGGTACCGTAGGACAGCTGTTTGGTTTCCTGGACTCATCCTGCCCTTGTAGAGCTGGGCAAAACGATTTCGACTTCGGGATCGAAATGATCGCTGCATCTCAAATATTCAGAGTGACCCTAAAACTACGTCCTTCCTCACGGGGAATAGCCTGGATCCGCTTGCTCCAGGCCGCTGTGGCTCCACACGACGAAAGGAGTGAAATGACTTGTTTGCTTCGTCCTCCTGTTCTGACAGTGAGGAACGCAGCAATGATCCTGAGAAGGCATCCTGAAGTCGTAAAAAGGAAGACGTCTAAACAAAAACAAAACAGCTCAAATCAAAAGTCCTTGTGGCATTTTTTGTAGGCAGGCTTGCACTGCGTGTAGATTTCGCGTGCTCTGCACTTCGCATGCGAGAAGTCACGCAAAGCCGAGGTGAGGTTGGTCGCGTGTGTGCAGCAGGATCCCACGCGACTGCGGAGTTGCCCCCTTGCTCGAACCCAGACAATAATAAGGGGATCGGTCTATTGTGTACAATACACCTGATCAGTGCTGGTGGTCTGCGTGGAAAAGGGTTCAGAGGTCAAGCAGATAGTTTTTTTCAATGAAAAGCATGGCATTACATTATTGTATGCTCAAACTCATCTTCTTCAAAGTTCTTTCTCACACTAATACAGGACTTGTAGCAGAATATGTGTGTGAATCAACCTGTATCAGGTATCCTGGTGCGGACTAGATAGTGACGGGTAGTCCGCAAAACTCCGCGTACATGTACCATTATGCATGATACGAAGTCATAACCGTTCTGGCTCTGGATTGTGGCAGCCATGACTGTGCAGGCTATGGATATTGCTCTAATATTTAAAAAAAATGATGACTGTGTTGTTGTTGTTGTTTTTGTTGAAATCTTTGACATCATTACGTGCATTGTACGTAATATGTGTCACCAAGCTATTACACATAACCTTCCATGTACCACACACTGCATATTTGGCATTATTTGCACGCCAACGTCATACATTCACGTAGGTCCGCTTCTCTTGTGGTTTGCTCTGCTTGACCAAGGGCAGTGCTTACGCAATCCCCGCTAGTGCTACGCTGCATCTTAGTGTATCATTGTAATTTAGAATAATTCTCTTACACAGGCAGTGACTAGGCACTGCCGGATTATGCCGGCATAATTATTGGCATAATTTGGTGGTTGAAAATTTGGAACATAATTTGGCATCCTTTCGGAGGTAGAAGCATAATAACATTATTGTATCACAGTTCTAGTATGTAGGCGACACAATTGTGTACAATGCACCTTATTAGTGCTGGTGGTCTGCATGGTAAAGGGCTCGGAGGTTATGCAGATAGTGTTTTCAATGAAAAGCAGGGTAGAAATCATGGAATACATTTTGTGAGCTCGAACTCGTCTTCTCAAAGTTCTTTCTCACCCTGATACAGTACATGTGGCAGAAGATGCGAGTGAATCAGCCTTTATCAGGTATCCCGGGGTGGACGAGATAGTGATGGGTAGTCCACAAAACTCCGCGTACATGTACACTAAGCTTGGTACGAAGTCATGACGTCTGGATCTTAGCAGCTATGACTGTGCAGGCTATGGACATTGCTCTAATAAGTAATAACTAAACAAATTGAGGTATAGTTGATGTTCGGTAATGATGAAAGGAAAGCTGGAGCTACGGGAGAGATGAGCTGATTATGAGAATTCGCAGGGTTAGGGTGACATCTGTTGGACGAGTATGACGATTACAAAGACAGTTGATCATGACAGTTTTCAAAGGTGAGGAAAAAATCTTTCAAAGCAAATGAATAGAAGAAGTAATGATTTCTCTTTTCCGGGTTGATCTCTAGTATGCATGGACACCTTGGACTGGGGATACTCATGTATTTTGTTGTACTTGCAAGTGCGAAAATGGCACAATTTTCCTAACTTTGAGGCTCCATAAGCACAACAAAGTGAATATGTATCCCCGCGTGCCAAAGCATAATATGAGGATTTTGCGAGCATAATGCGAGAATCCATGAAAGCATAATTCCGTTATTTCGCGGGCATAATCTGCCGGTGCCTAGCAGTGACAGAACATGATATCACTGACCTGACCTAACATTTACAAAGAAAAAGCAAAACACGATTTATAGTGAAGAAAAAAGGATCAAGAAAGCACAAGTTACTAAACAATCAGCTCATGCGATAACGTTGCACGAAACTGACCGCCGGTACGGACGGTCTACAACTAACTGGCTAACAGCTCTAGCACAGCTTGGATGCGCACTCCAACAGCCTGCCAACGTTAATATGAGGATTTTGCGAGCATAATGCGAGAATCCATGAAAGCATAATTCCGTTATTTCGCGGGCATAATCCGCCGGTGCCTAGCAGTGACAGAACATGATATCACTGACCAGATCTAACATTTACAAAGAAAAAGCAAAACACGATTTATAGTGAAGAAAAAAGGATCAAGAAAACACAAGTTACTATAATGTCCCCTGACACCACTAGTCACTAAACAATCAGCTCATGCGATAACGTTGCACGAAACTGACCGCCGGTACGGACGGTCTACAACTAACAGCCTGCCAACGTACTTGGAAGGTTCTAAGTTATAGAAATAACATGAGCAGGGGAAGGTGAGCGCCACCAAGACAAGCAACGAGCTGTAAGTCTTAGCTGTGAAGGACGTTGGCGGATGTTCATGCATGTTGATGACGATACTGGCAAGACCACTGGACAATACGGTCAAACCACGGTTCAAGAACCCAAAGCAACATTCCACACAACTTGTGTGACTCAAAGATGCGAAGATCATGTTATTGTTATGACTTAGAACCTTCCAATTTGGAAGGCTGTTGGAGTGCACCTCCAAGATGTGCTAGAACTGTTACTCAGTTAGTTGTAGAATGTCAGTAACGTCGGTTGGTGCCGTGCAATGTTATGGCAGGAGCTGATTGTTAAGTAACTGGTGGTGTTGGCGGACATTAAAGCGTAACTTTTGGTTTCTTGGTCCTTTTTTCTTTACTGTAGGATTATCCTTTGCTCTCAATCCTAGTCAAGACACGATTGTTGTTTAAAGAAAAAGAAGATGAAACTTGACAATCTGCCCATAATGACAACAAGAACTGCAGTGAAACCTGTCTGAGACGACCGCTCAAGGGACCTTCAAAAACGTGGTCGCCTTTACCAGGTGGTCTCCTTATCAAGGGCCAGTTGACTGCAAATAACATCCCTTGGTCCTGGCTGCAGTGTTTTTCTAGGACAGGTGGTCGCCTTATCCGAGTGGTCGCATTGACAGGTTTTACTGTACATTCATGATAGTCTTATACCCAATACTCGTCTACGCTCTTAGCAATCCGTAAATGAGACCAGCTCACCTAACCTCGATTTTACAGCCTCATCTTTGCGGGCTAGGTTTTTGCTTGCATACATGACCCCAACGCACCTCACACTGTCCGTAAAATCAACTCTCCTTCAGTCCTTTCTTCCTCTTTTTGCTCCAAAATTAACAACTGGCGTTAGACAAAGTTGCCTTCTCCCTTGGATTTGTGTTCTTAGGCCCCAGGATTGTATGTCCCGGGAACCAGCTGTCTGCACGTGAACAGATAGGACCTCTGCCATCTTGGGTGCGTAAAGTGGTATTGCAATAACATGCTGCACGTTCAGACATGAGATAATACCCAACGGTACGTGATAAATTCATGAGACACAAAACACCAGGCTGTGCTGTAGCAGAAACGCTTATCCTATTTTTCGATTTGCTATTTCCACTCTCAATTCTCTCTTTACAGCAGCTTCCGCTCCTGTCACTGCCACAGCAACTCCCAGGGCAACGCCGGTCACGCCTGGAAATGATGTCAGGGTGGGGGTTGGAAAGAGCCAATCTGCTGCATCCACTTCCACAAAGGATGGACCCAATCGAGACACAGGGAACGTAGAGTGGCGAAATCCATATCTGTTGCCAAAGTCAACAGTCATGAAGTTGGAGTGCATATTCAGAACCAAGATATACATATCCAAAGTGGAACGCCAGGAACTGGCAAACAGGCTGAATCTAACGATGAGCCAAGTCAGGATGTGGTTCGCGAGGCGCCGCAAAAAGTTGAGGAGCAGTTTCATGGAGTCAACAACCAATGGTGAGGATATTTCCCATACAACAGGTATGGGCGGACCAGCTGGTATGAATCCTATGTTTGGTGGTTACCACGGACACCTGCAAGCAGCACAACCTGCATTGGCTCAGAGACAGGCTGGCATTTCCATGGCAGCAGCCATCCCACAAATGCCAATGCCAGCACAGCAGCAAATGCAGTTCCATGCATCAGCTATGTCTGGGTCTCATGGAGCTCCACCCTCTGCCATGGCAGCAGCCATACCACAAATGCCAATGCCAGGATAACAGCAAAACGAGTTCCAGGCATCAGCTATGTCTGGGGCTCATGGATCTCCACCCTCTGCCAGGATGCAGCAGCAGCAACAAGCAATGCAGATGCCACCTCCAAGAGCAACGAGTTCATCACAATCTGCATGTACGCACTCCAGTGGCTCGTGTGACATATGTGACATCATTGCCAGAGGTTTGGACTCCAGATTAGCACAGCAAAAAATGCATTTCCAGGTATCAGCTATGTCTGGGGCTCATGGAGCGCCACCCTCTGCCATGGCAGCAGCCTTACCACAAATGCCAATGCCAGCACAACAGCAAATGGAGTTCCAGGCATCAGCTATGTCGGGGGTTCATGGAGCTCCACCCTCTGCCATGATGCAGCAGCAGCAACAGGCATTCCAGATGCAACCTCCTGGAGCACCCGGTTCAGCAGCAACTATGCCAATTCCCTCTTCGTACTCTACTCCTTACTAGCGTTGAGAACTCGCGGCACGCACGCAGGCAACAGAAGGAGAAATTCTTGCTCACACGAGGGACTCGAGATTACGAGATTGAGAGAGAACGAAATAATGAAGTAAATGAAGGTTATCAAGGGCCTGTTACACGAAATACCGTTCGTCTATCATTTAACCATGTCGCATTTGGTTCTTGTCTCGTGGAGTCCCGTGTCTTATGTCATAATTAATATTATGGTCTAAGTGTACGTGCGAGTATGGTATGATGTGTGACGTTTATGGTACAGTATGTGGTGCATGCAAGGGTACGCGTTGTCAGAGTGTGAGAATCTGCTTCCGTGTGACAGTGACTGTCAAGTGAATGCTGTACATGGGCAATGCTAATTTGGACTGGGAGTGAGAGTGATGTGTGATTCGTCCGTGGTCTAGTTGTCTTGGTCTTGGTCATGTGTTCTGTACGTAATTGGTCCCTGATTGGTCGTCCCGATTTGTCGTCTCTTTATTACTGCTTGTTCTTTGTTGTTTCTTGGTGTTTTTTCCTTGTCTTTTTGTCGTGTATTGTTTTCTTCTTTCTCCTCCTGCGCCCTCACCGTTTATTATTAATTTTTTATAATATTTTCAATACGAAAGTCCACTATATTCCCGAGTATGTGCGAGAAGTGGTAGCGGGGCCAGGCTGCTCTGCCGACCTTAAATGTCTCGACGTCTACGCAGACAAAGCGCGCCATAATGCAGCAAAACCATGAGGAGGGGAGGAAGAGAGGAAATGAATAATACTGTAGTGAGGAACGAAGACAATGGGTAGATGGTCGTGAGAGATGCAGAGTGAAAGATAACGTCACATTGTGGTAGGGGGGGGGGGGGGGTGTTAGTGAGGCGCTGGTCTAAACCGTTTCATAGGGCGTCGGTGGTTGCTTGCCAGTCCAAGTGCAGCAGATACTTGTCGCATTTTTCCTTGAAGGATTGGAGCTGTTTGGAATGCGGCCGTTCTGGTAGAATGGTCGCTGGTAAGCTGTTCCACAAAGGAATGATGCAGTCTGGGTAGGAACCCTGGAGGCTGCTACGAATGCGCACGGGCAGCGCCGACTTGAGCTGGAGCGGGTGGCAGTTGGCAGTCTCCGTGGGTAACCTAGTGGATCGACCACCCACTAGCTGGAGTTGGGAGGATGGGCTTCAGGGGGCTTGTTGTTAGAAGGTAGGATAGCTTGAAAGTGAACGAAAGCGCAGCAAACAGTGGGCGGTGTTTCAGGCTGGGGAGCCAGGCGCCTGGGCCAATCACCTTCAGTGCCTTGAGCTGTATGTTGTCCAGCCTCGAAGTGCATGACCCCATCCCCACCAGGCAGCAGTATTCCATTGTTGGCCGCACGAAGCCTTTGTAGACTGCCGTGCGGCCGCTAGAGGCCAACAGGTGTGCAACTTTTCTCAGTAAGTGTAGGCGTTGGGCAGCCTTTGAGGCCACGGCGCGGAGGTGTGATGAGTAGGACAGTTGCGAGTCGAATGTCATGTCCAGAAATTCAATTTCCTTCTCTTCAGGAACAGTCACTCCATTGAAGAGCGCTGGGGGAGGCTTGCGGCGGTCGATGATGAGGGCCTGAGATTTGGATGGCTCGAAGGTGACCTTCCACTTGGAACCCCAGTGGGAGACGGCGTCCACTGCTTCCTGGAGTTGTGCTGCAGAGTCGGATATGCGGGCGGTGGCAGAGATGCACTGATACAGTGTCGTGTCATCTGCATAGGTGGCAAGCTCAGCACAAGCAGGCAAGATGTCCTCGCAGTCATTTACGTGCAGGAGGAATAACGTAGGTCCAAGGATGCTACCTTGTGGTACCCCTGCTTGGATATGGTGTCAGCATGCGCCGCTTACTTCCGCACCATGCTCTCCTTATTTCAATGTGCACTGCAGCCATGTAGAACTAGGTGGCGTTCCCTTTGGGTATACATGTAGTTGTACCAGGACCCTATTCAGCATGTCAGCAGTTTCGTCGTTCCTTGCCTTTTGCCTTGCTCCCATTATTTGTCTCTCTCCCTCTTCGTGAGCCGGTTGGTTGCGCTTGTAGATCTCTCTGCGTTTTGCAGTTATGATTCCCGTTTCAATCAAATCGTTGTGTGAATACGGGCAAGGACTATGACTGTAAGAGTTGTTGTGTATCACACAGTTTTGCAACGTTTACAACCAGTCACTGTTGCTGTCGCATCCACTCGTATGTCGCATCTACTCGTAGTCCACGTCCACTGATGCCGACCGAGGTAGCTCTCTTGCTACTGTGCTGCTGTGTAATATTGACATGTACCCAGCTAAAGTCTCTGCTTCGTTCAGGGAATTCAGAATAGAAAGACTTCTGTACCACCCGCTCTTTTCTTTTTACTTTTAAAAGCGATTTTTTGTAACATGGAAATTTGTTCCTTGGCTCACCATCTGAGTTCTTAAAGCTATTATTCATTTTCTGCTGCTCCCGGTTATTTTTTTTATTATTATTTTCTTTTTCTTCGCTTTCTTGTTATTGGGCAACTTGCCCGTTAGAATCTGCGAAGTAAAATAAAAAACAACAACAACAACAACAACAATCTTGCTAAATTACCTCCTAATTTATCGTAATCAAGACTTTGGTAGAATTGTGTAGCTGGTAGACTGATTACATGTTCATGTAATATTTCTGAACACGGCGTTCAAACTTTTGATAGCCGTTGGCTTGGTCACGTCAGTATCCACACTTCCCAACCATGTTCCTCTGGGACCATGGTTACACAACTGGAATTTAGTGTGTGCAAGCCTTTTTCATAATCGTGTCTCTCGTCATATTAAGAATTGTCTTGATAATGGAATTTGATCATAGGAGATAGGACAGAAGCGGAACGTATAATTATTATTAATATTTGAAACTCGGGTATTGAGCCAATAATAAAAGTAGAAAGGAAAAGGACATAATTAAACGAGTTAAGAGTAACTATCCACTACTGTAACTAGATACTATATACAGTCAGAAAGTGCAATAACTAGGCACAAAACTGACGGAGTACTGAGACATTCGACGTCCTGACACCTAGCTTCAACACATCTCCGTAGCGCTAACCGACAGCCTTCTAACTTGGCTTTGTCAAATCGCCTACTGGTCTCGTCATCGTCCAGTAACAATCCACATTCTTTGTTCCGTTGGGACTGTAGCTTGTGCTCGTTTTCGTTGCGCTTGCCTTCTTCTCTTTGGTCTTTCCATAACCTTGAACCTTCCAAGTTGGAAGGCTGTTGGTTAGCGCTACGGAGATGTGTTGAAGCTAGGTGTCAGGACGTCGAATGTCTCAGTACTCTGTCAGTGATGTGCCTAGTTATTGCACTTTCTGACTGTATATAGTATCTAGCTACAGTTGTGGATAGTTACTCTTTAACCCGTTTCCATTATGTCCTTTTCCTTTCTACTTTTTTTTTTTTTTTTTGGAAAAAATACAAGACCGTCTCCGATTAGAAGACCGGGCCTACTAGATGATTATGAGAAAAATAGAAGACCGTGCTCAAACTGTGTAGAAGAAAATGGAAGAACGGGGGTAAAACTGTGTGGCGAAAAATAGAAGACCGGAGGGTCAAACTGGGTTGAGAGAATAAAAGACCGTCCTCGACAACAAGACCGTCCTCAATTATAAGGCCGGGTTAGGGCTAGGCACCGGCGGATTATGCTGGCATAATTATTGGCATAATTTGGAGGTTGAAAATTTGGAGCATAATGAGGCATCCTTTCGGAGGTAGGAGCATAACTACATGGTTGTACCACAATTCCAGTATGTAAGCTACACAACTGTGTACAATGCAACTGATCAGTGCTGGTGGTCCGCATGGTAAAGGGTTCGGAGTAGCCCTTTTCCAAAGATGCTGGCCACGTTTTTCGCAACTTTCCGTTGTTTTGCAAGAAATCACAACTTTCTTCATTTTCACAAACTACTTCGCAACTTTTCCGAAAAGGTGTGCAGACTCCCACTCTCTTAACATTGGCCGGTGTTTCCACCGAGTCTTGAGATGTTGTAATAAATAGAAATAATTAATAAATGTTTCATTGGTTCTGGTTGCTTGTAATTCATTTGAAGAGAATGCCCGAAAACTAGTTCATGAATTTTGGAGCCCTTATCGATGATGATCTGTCGACAATGTAAGGACACATAAAAAATAATATGCAAGTAAAAAAATTGTAACTCGGATGGTGAGCCAATTAAATTATTGTGCAAAGAAGAAGGACAACATGTTACGAGTTATGACTAACTGCCATTTTGTCGCACTCGCTGACTGTATCAGATCTGGTTACGTTGGTGGACAGTTAGTCATAACTCGTAACATTTTGTCCTTCTTTTCACAAAAAATATATTACACTCAGTTACTGATTATAGTCATTTGCCATTTGCCTTCTCCATTCTTGTGCAATCATGCATACTTTATTATGTAGGCAGGTAGGTTCTCTTCATCTTATTGTGACATATTTCATGTTACATTGATGAGCGTCTGAACTTCGACCTGGTCTCCCTAGATTTCTGCAAGGCATTTGACAGAGTAAGCCACTCAACTCTCCTCCGTCAAGTCAGCAAATTCTCGGACCATAAAGTCACTGCCTGGACTAAGAGTTATTTGCAGGATCGAAGCATAGCCGTGAAGATTGAGTCATGCATGTCAGTGCCCAAAGTCACCAACTGTGGTGTTCCCCAGGGATCGCATCTGTCTCCTCTACTGTTCGTGATCTACATTAATGACCTACCAGAAGCCATACATCATTCGCACACCTTCTTGTTTGCGGATGATGTCACTCTACTTTTGCCGTACAAAGGCTCTCTGTCAAGTCCTGGTATCCAAGCGGACATTCATGCATGTCAAAACTGGGCCAGGGAAAGAGGCGGAGAGTTTTGGCCCTCAAAAACTTCTGTTTTAAGCTTCCGTTATAAGCCAGCGGCAGCATCATCACCAGCACCAACATCTGCCACCTACACTATGGAGGGTCTACCTCTTCCCAGTATTGACATCCTCAAACATCTGGGAGTTCGCTTCAGTGCAGACCTAAACTTCCGTCAACACTACCTTGACATCAGTCGCAAATTCAAGCAGAGAGTAAGCCTACTTTGTCACATGGCACATCGTCTTACACCGCAGGCCATGATGCTCCTCTACAAGTGCTATGTTAGACCTGTGATTGAGTATAGCGTCGTAGTGTGGTCCTTTCGTCTTCGTTCAAGCGACTTGACTGAGCTGGATAGAGTCCAGGCCAGGTTTGCAAGATCCTACCTTAGGAAACGCAAAATCCAAATCGACTTTAATACACCCAAGCAGGATCTTAATAAAAAAGCTAACATTGAATCCCTTCTTTACCGCAGGCAGTTTTTAAGCTTGGTTACCATGCACAAATTTATTTTCAAGTATCGACGTTGCCTAGCTTCATTCCATTTCAATATCACGCAGAGTGCGAGACGCACCAACAAAATTATTCTCCCTAAAGCAAATACCACATCAAAATCGTTGTTTCTCTTCCAAACCTCCCTCTTATGGAACTGCCTCCCACCAAGACTAACTGCAGAACCATCCATTATTGTTTTCAAGAATGAGCTTCGCAAACTCACTTGCAAACATAGTGCTTCGCTCTCCGGTATGCCTACGCCATGTACATAACCCCCCCCCCGTGTGCTCCCCAACGCATTCACGCTGCACAACTTTTCACTACTTTCACTTTAGCTCATACGTGTACATGTACATCCCTCAAAGCGGTGAACCCCTTGATAGGCGACAAGCCTCTGGGTCATCCTAATAAAGATATTATTATTATTATTATTAGATGGTTTTTGCCATGCTGCTGGACCAGTGCTGGTAGGCCTGGGCGGATAATGCTAGCATTATAAGCAGCATTATAGGGTGCAATTTGCAACGAGCAATATGCTAGCATTATAACACTACATTCCCACAAAAGTGGCATTACATGTATTATACTCAAATGGCCCAACTTCTTTGAAAACCAAGCTTAGGCACATGTATACATGTAGTGTGAAAATCATTTTTTGAGAAAATGATGTTTTGTAAATACTAAAAAGGTTGTGTCGCGTGGACACTCGAATACTGAGAAGTGGAACCAAAGAGAATCTCGCTTGTTTGAAGAAGTAGCAGTCATGGCAGGAAGGGTTTCAGCAGTCTGGGAAGTCAAAGGGCTTCCGGTAGAATATTCCCTGCTACTCCTCTAGGCTCTAGTCACAACGAAGAGTTTTTGAGCTGATCGAACGGATTCCATCTCCTACACTCAGGGATGGCGAAATTTCTGCGCTAGCTGCTGCTTGCGGAAAATGGTGAAGAAATCGTCTCCAGTTAGAGTCGTGATGGCGATAGCGAGGAGAACCTGGACGACATCGATCCAGCCAATCGAAGTACAGAGATACTAGCTGTTTCTGGGCCTCACACAAAGGGAAAACGCGCAGCAGAGCTCATACGTTTGCAGCAAGTTCACGAGGAAATAGGCTTGAAGCGCAGTGCGAAAACTGTTTTGAATTGAAGTCCTTGGCGATGAAGTGCTACTGAATGCCTGGCGAATGAGCGAGCAGATCGAGAGGCCTCCACTCGAGACTTTCCTCGCTGGACAGCTACATGTAGCTGCAAGGGATTGTATGGAGCAATAGAAGCATAAAATTAGCATTATGATCATGATAATCTAGCATTTTCCATGCCGTCTACGTAGAACTACGAAACGTGCACAATACTGCCCAAATCAAGCCATTTTTCCATACTTACTACTGGTGAATTGCTGGCATTACAGAGGAACAGCAGTATTATAAGTAGCATTATGATTCAGTTTTTCTGGCATTGCCATTAGCATTATCCCGCAAAATAACTAGCATTATCCGCCCAGGCCTAAGTGCTGGTGGCCTTGCTGCTTCTCTCCCCTCTCCTCTCACCCAAGCAAATCTGCATTAGCCCTTGGCGGATTATGCTCGGTAAATTGCTGAAATATGCTTTCCATTATGCCCAAATTATGCCAGTGAGTAAGGCTTAATTCAGCAATTTACTGAGCATATTCCGTCAAGGGCTGTTTGTACTGAGTTCATCATACCATTAGATTGGACCGCAGCATAGTATAGCACCATCATTGGCATAATTCCAGCATAATGTAGCATTATCACTGGCATAATTCCGGCATAAGGGAAAGCATAATTCAGCAAATTACCGAGCATAATCCGCCAAAGGCTACTGGGCGGCAAAATATTGAGCAAGAAGATCGCATTTGTCATGCTCTGCGGTGGTACTGACGTCACCATCTTCAATATAATGGAGGGACTGATGACTTGCTGCGAGCTATGTTACGAAACTCCACGCGCAACACTCGCACAAGCACGCACCATGTACCACACACACACACACACACACACACACACACACACACACACACACACAAACACACACACACACACACACATACTCACACATGCATGCCCACGCCCTCTCCGATCTCCTCACTCATGAACACATCATACACATCAGTAATAAAACGAATAATTCTAAGGCAAAATTCCTCTCAAGTCTCAACTAAAGAGCATACATGTACATGTACTTGTGCGACTGGACTACTGACAACGGTACTCTGAAGTGTCGTCCACACACAGTCCTAGTCTCACTACCATTGTCTTCCTTTATTATTTTCGATCTGGGAATGTGAACATAGTAAAACTAATAATAAAAATAAAAACAGGGCCGCCAAAGGCACAGGTTTCCTTCATGATGAAATGTACCGATTAAAGAGTCAAAAGGTCAAAGGTCAAAGGGCAGGGGTCACGACGCATTACATCCTCGAACGGACCTTGGGACAAATGGAACGGATGTCTCACATCATCCCTCCACCTCACTACTATATTCTTCGGACTCAGAGTGAGACTCGTCTTCACTGTAACTCTCCACTTCGTCGTAATAGCAAAACTGCACATACTGCACCTCCACACCATCTCTGTTGTTGTTGTTGATTTCTATTTTGCTTCGCAAAGCCAAACGGGCAATGGTGCCCAATTCTATGGAAGCGAATTTCAAAAGGGAGAGGGCTACGGGGGGAGAGAGAGAGAGAGAGAGAGAGAGAGAGAGAGAGAGAGAGAGAGAGAGAGGAGAGGGGGGGAGGGAGGGAGGGAGATGATAAATCTCATCACCCAACTTAGAGCCTCACGCAGCCGTGGAGACATTAGAGCGCGTTGAGGCATGTGCAGCTCCTTCACTTCAGAGACGAGCCGCTCTCATCAGCGGCGGTGAACAGCTTTGCTTCGTCTGCAGCATCTCGGAAATCATTCCTCGCCACTCTGAGTGTGGAGAGCTCAGGCAAACTGCGCAACAGGGATGCAAGCACCGTCAGACCTCCCGACGAGAGGCAGTCGTCTTCCAGGCACAGTACTTGCAGGCTTTGGCATTGGAGGAGCGCAGCAAGTCTGTTTTAGTTGGTGGACTCAATCGCATAACTTGTACCCACAATTTCCATGTTACAAAATTGCCCCGGCCAGCGAAAACCAGCACTTGTGTACTTGATATCAATCATCAAAATGTGACGTCAAAGTTTGGGACGCGCAGTGAGGTGGCTTTTGAAGATTCTTTTTCGATCGAGTGGGTGTCTTTGTTGTCAAAGGAGTTTCAAGTGTCTTCAAATGTCTCTGGTCAATTGATTTTAGCGCTAGGTGAGAGCTTGTCACAGGGAGGTTGAGTTTAGACACAGCGATGGCGACAGGTGTCGCGACAAGGACCAGAGTTGTCAGCGTGAGACTCCCTGTACGAAGCGGCGCTGAAAGTTAGTTCGCGATCGGAATTATTTCTTTGGCGGCGATCTCGCTGAGTTTGTCCAGCAGTGGCGAGTCTCATATGCATAGCAACGAAGAGCCCTCATAAAATCGACACTGGATACTGGTGGCGACGATAGTCAGCGCTGGAGTAATAGCGACTGCGAGGAGAAGCTGAATGTCGACCCGCTGAGCGATCCGTATTTCTACATCGACAACAATGATGTTGAAGGCACTGATGGAGGGCTTCTCACGGCGCAAAACAGAGCGTAGTATTATCAGTACTCTACCTTGCCAGACGACGCCAAGCTGGCTGCTGCCTGTGCTGAGAAAAGGGATCCCTAAAACGTCAAACCGGCTGAACGCTTTGGGGCAACATCTTCATGTGCTACAAAACGCGAGTATACGCTCGTATCAGTGAAATACAATTATGCTGAAATCATGGTCTGAGTGAAAGTGTGCAAGGGAGTGGATGTCAGTGGTATTGGTCAGTACATCTATCAGTATGGCAAGCTTTGGGACAACGCTCAAACTGCCACCACAGAGGTCCCTGAACACAATTTGGAAGGCCAGCCACCAATCATCGTTTTGCACTCTGGTGTTGTAAAGAAGGTAGTGGTGTATACAGAATATCGTCACACTTCTGAACTACTCATGCCTGCAGCACCAAGAGGGCAAGCCTGACTTGCATTCTATTTACTTACATGTACCTGTTCCACATCACAATTAGAAACTGTAGGATTAGTACTGGGGCCAATTCAAAAAATCGACCTCTAAAATACATGCCTTGACACATGTTGGCTAACAAGGATTTTTCGGTGTTATTTGATAGATAATGTCTTCAAGAGTATCTTGGCCCAGTATGGCGTGTCCAATCGCGTCCAAAGGTCCCGAAATCACCCTCGATAGGAATACAAATTTGCCGAAAAAACTAAGTTCTCTTCGGCTATATTCAAGCATTTTCAAGACTTTCTCGGTACTATATTGACTGGACCTGGGAGTTTTTACCCCTTTATGTGCCAGGAGCTATAGTAACACCATACATACACAGGATGCGAACCGACGCGTACACTGATTTTGTGCGAGAGTTGGAAAGATTGAGCATCAAGTAGTGTAGTTGTGACATACCAGAAATGTGTTACTTCGTTTGGACACTTTCTTCAAAGTTTTGCATTGACTCGCTGGCGCTTTCGCTGTCGGAACGTCTACGAATGGATCGATGCTAAATTCAGCAGAACCTTCACTACAATGTCATCTTGGCTCCCCGGAAAAGTAGGCATGATTCCAACAAGGAGCAGCACAACAATTATGTGTGGAAAGCAGGGGAAAGTCATCATAGCTTGCCAAGCCAGTTGTAACTATTCATAGGACTAATCTACAACCGTGGAAAGTTTCAGACCTGGGTAACTTCATCGGGCTGGAATGAAGGCTGGAATGAGGGCATTTACTTTGTGAGTACTGCTGCACAGGAGGTGTTACAGTGGACGAGCATTAGATTCGAATCTACAACTTACAAGAGCGGCTAGTGTTAGTACCATGATTTGAACACACTGACTGTGGTGATCAGCTACCATTTGCACAAAGCCTATTTACCAGCTCAACAGCTCTAGGACAACTGCCTTAGGAGTGCCATGCTGCAGTGAGAGGGAGTAGCTATGTGGTGCGGAGTGTTACAAAAACGAAATCCGAGTACCTGGAGGTAACCTATCCTAATATGCAACACCAGCAGTAGAAGAATCATGTTCTTGTCACAGAATTTGATGGCTGGGCCTAGGCAGTGTGAAACTACAGTTATACTTATAAAACACTAACTGCAAGAAAGAGTCCGATGTCCAATGTCATGGCTTGTCTCTGCTGAACTGATCACGGCACGTAGTTGATGCGATTCAAGAGCGGCGGTGAAGAGGGAAAACATGTTCATATAATACCTCATGTACTAGTGGCTAAAGAATTGTCCCTGACTGCAGAGCCAACAGTGATGGTGTAGGTGGCGGAGTAGAGATAGGCTCAGCTGTACGGCGTAGAGTTTCCAAAGCTCAGACGGAAGAACAACTTCAGTTAAAGTGAAACACATGGAAGCGAAAGTATTCGCATCACAATGTTGGGATCGATCAGCTTTTTAAACTGCAGCTATTCACCTGTGAGCGTTGTCCAACTGCAGCCTTGAAGTCTTGTCAAAGCATTTAAGTATAGTGACAAGCTAGCCAATGTTTGGACTGTTTTAATATCTACTAGTATGCAAAGGATTTCGGTATTTTCATTTTCATCATTTTTTCGTTACAGCACTGCCATCGCATACAAATAGTGTTGTCCTTCTTACATTGCTGCGAGATCTATCGTATTATCTACATGTACTTCGAGTAAATTAGTTCAGGGTGAAACTGTCCTTTAGCCGTTCTTTCCTTAGACTCTGACAGTTTCCTACCACCTTTTCCTTCTCCTGTCAGTACTTGGGTTACAATACCTATTCTCTCAGTTGCAGCGTAACGCCGAACCGTCTGACGCTTCTCTCGTGTTTGCAGTCTGATAATTATAGTAATGCATGCCTGTAAATAGTCTCATGTACCTGCTAGCTGCACATACATGTACACATACCTATATGCTAACATTCGACGCGACATGTACATGTCCAATAGCCAAGTTTCACTGCACTTTGGAAATTTTGTTTTGACACTGTCACAGTACAGTACTTGTCGCCGTACTGTATCTACTGCTTATTCTGAGCAAAATGAGGTGCTACTTGGCCATATACATGTCAGTAAAAATGGATATAGGAGCAATTCTAGTTAGGTTGCCATGGTAATAACGGCCTTTTTTCTATTTTGATGTTTTTCAATATCTTCGGACACAATTCGGCAATCGAAACCTATGCCATCGTGTTCAGGAGGCCAAAACCATCCAGGAATGATCATAAAATCCATGTTAGCAAACATGTGTCAAGCAAAAGTGAGAAATTTCAAATGGGCCCTAGGACTAGATCAACTTACTTGCATGGAGTCACTAGGCATGGATGCTGCGCGAACTGTACCGAATCTTGACCTGTGTGACTTCAAACTCTATTTTCCATGCTTTCGCTTATCAGATTGTCACCAAACTTGATAACTTGAATGATTAATAGTGTAGAATCAATTTCGAGCGAAAAAATATTTTTTGAAAAAATTGCACATGTTCAGGTTTCTGCTGGCTGGGGCTCAATAATAATAATTGAAGAGACATTCGGTACACAAAGTTCAGGTGTATTGTGATTCCTTTTATCTTAATTCTATAAATTATAAGTTTTTGTCTTTCCACCTTGAGCCACTCCCTGTACAATCCGTAATTGATGAGAAGGGAACGAAAACATTTGGTTACTTTTTGACAAGTGCCTTATTTGACTGGATGCGTGTGTGTGTGTGTGTGTTTGCGTGGATACTTGCGAACTAATACTTCCCTTTTCTGAACGTTACTGGGTAACGCGGGGATCGACGTACATATACAAATTCGTTTCTACATTTAACCCTTGTGAGATATAGATGTCACTGTACGTGTTGCGTGTCATTGGCTATACAACAGAGATCATGCATAGAGGACATTTGCAATTTGTCAGAGTTTCACGCTCTAAGAGAGCACAAGGTAAATCCTATTGTTTATCATTGTACAATCGTGTAGTGAAATGATCTAATTCAGGAATCATTTTTTTCACAGCGCGATGAGAAACATGTAGGCATACGTATCGGAACACTATACTGAGAACGCGCTGTTTCATGTCAGGTGTGGAGCTATCGCGTCAGTGGCGAGAGTGAAGACAACAGCAACAACACCAGAGCCCGTAGTGATTGCATACACTCACGCCCAGAATGTGAAGGAGCATATTTTAGTAGAACGGCAGCGCTCGAAAAGATGTCGCCGTCGAATATAGGCAGCAGTCTTGTGCACGTTCGCCATGCTTGGTCATGTCCAGATATAGCCCAATGCAGAGTAATGTTGGCCAAGGACTTGACGTGACATACAACCGGCGTTCCCCAGCATAACACCAGGAAGTGTCGCCAGGCAGATTCCTTGATAAAAGTTCTTGATGGGTTTTGGCGATGACAATGGCACGACTCTCTAGCCTAAAAGGCTACATGCCAAACAGCATGTGACCTCCGTTCTCCACACCCCAGTAAGTTATACAAGAACACAAATCTGTTCATTACAATGTAGATACTGGGTGGGTGTGGGGGGGGGGGGGAGGGGCTGGAAAGAGGCGGTTACCACATAGTTTATAGAAAGGAAAAAGGACCAAGGAACTACAAGTTCACTATAGTGTCCACTAACACCACCAGTTACTAAACAATCAGTTCATGCGATAACATTGCACGACACTGAGTGGCCGACCAACTTGGTCGGCTGTTGGAGTGCGCATCCAAGGCGTGCTAGCCAGTTAGTTATAGAACGTCAGTTCCGTCGGTTAGTGTCGTGCAATGTTATCGCATGAGCTGATTTTTCAGTGACTGGTGGTGTTAGTAAAAGTTTAAAAAAAGTAAATTATCGTGTCCGTTCCTGAAGGGAACTCACGACGGCCGGTAACACCCGGTAAACCCTAGCGGCAGATGCAGCGCCTAACGGTGGGGGTGAGTGGATAAGTCTCACAGCCACTGGCACAAGTGCCGAGAAACCCCATTATCTGCATCTATGTACCCCTTCTGCCTGGCCACAAATTCCCAGTTGACCCTGGCCTGGGTTGCAGCACGGCTGGAAAAACCGCTCCCAGGCAGGACTTGAGCCAGGTACCTCTCGTATTTCAATCATGGTCTTTGACCAACCCACTGCGCTTCCCTGGTAGTGTTAGTAGACATTATTGAATAACTTGTAGTTCCTTGGTCTTTTTCTTTTCTACAAATTTATCCTTGGCTCTCCATCCGAGTCCATAACTACATAGCAATTATTTGTCACTGACGAGCTATTCGCAGATAACTTCCGTTTTGGGACCAACACCTCAGATCGGCAATCCAGGCATACAATTACTAGTAATGGGCGGTGTTTCTTACACGTTGTCTAGGGACCTACTTCAACGGATCGGCATGTCATGTTCATGACTTCATGTACCTTCAGGACACGTGCTCAATATAATCGCACTGGTTCAAGTCACTAAAGAAGAGTTCATGAATTTTTCCCAAAAGCAGTTCCATGTCAATGTCGCTTGCTGACAATCTAGGTGTTTCCGACTTGTAATAAAACCATCATACCTCTTCCGTATAGGCATCTCGCCGGCGTAGAATAAAAGAATTAAAATTGACTTGTAGGCCGGATGCCAAGCTGCAACTACAATAGGACTGTCACGGCATTTTGTGCGTGAGAACTCCTATGTTCAGTCACAGCTCTAGTCCCTCACTGGCAGCGTGACCTTTCCACAGTCAGACCGGCTGCTATGGTGTCCGATGCTTGAACGTTGGGTAGCGTGGGAACACCCAGTGTCGGTGGATTGTGCTTGGGAACGCCGCAAACCAGCGGATTAGCCAACGAACACAGCTGCAGATGACATGTAACGTTGAAGAACAAGAGTCTTCATTAAAACTACAACTCGGTTCACTGCATGCTCGGGTCACTGACCTCTTGCTACTAGTAGAATGGGATGGGATGGGATCAATTCACACTTGAATGTTTTCTGATGCCACCTTTTAAACAGAAAGTACAACAACAACAACAACAACAACAACAACAACAACAACAACAACAACAACAACAACAACAACAACAACAACAACAACAACAACAACAACAACAACAACAACAACAACAGCAACAGCAACAGCAACAGCAACAGCAACAACAACAACAACAACAACAACAACAACAACAACAACAACAACAACAACAACAACAACAACAACAACAACAACAACAACAACAACAACAACAACAACAACAACACCAACAGCAACAGCAACAACAACAACAACAACAACAACAACAACAACAACAACAACAACAACAACAACAACAACAACAACAACACCAACACCAGCAACAGCAACAGCAACAGCAACAACAACAACAACAACAACAACAACAACAACAACAACAACAACAACAACAACAACAACAACAACAACAACAACAACAACAACAACAACAACAACAACAACAACAACAACAACAACAACAACAACAACAACAACAACAACAACAACAACAACAACAACAACAACAACAACAACAACAACAACAACAACAACAACAACAACAACAACAACAACAACAACAACAACAACAACAACAACAACAACAACAACAACAACAACAACAACAACAACAACAACAACAACAACAACAACAACAACAACAACAACAACAACAACAACAACAACAACAACAACAACAACAACAACAACAACAACAACAACAACAACAACAACAACAACAACAACAACAACAACAACAACAACAACAACAACAACAACAACAACAACAACAACAACAACAACAACAACAACAACAACAACAACAACAACAACAACAACAACAACAACAACAACAACAACAACAACAACAACAACAACAACAACAACAACAACAACAACAACAACAACAACAACAACAACAACAACAACAACAACAACAACAACAACAACAACAACAACAACAACAACAACAACAACAACAACAACAACAACAACAACAACAACAACAACAACAACAACAACAACAACAACAACAACAACAACAACAACAACAACAACAACAACAACAACAACAACAACAACAACAACAACAACAACAACAACAACAACAACAACAACAACAACAACAACAACAACAACAACAACAACAACAACAACAACAACAACAACAACAACAACAACAACAACAACAACAACAACAACAACAACAACAACAACAACAACAACAACAACAACAACAACAACAACAACAACAACAACAACAACAACAACAACAACAACAACAACAACAACAACAACAACAACAACAACAACAACAACAACAACAACAACAACAACAACAACAACAACAACAACAACAACAACAACAACAACAACACTTCTCAGGTCGCGATGTCAAAAGCACTATTAATTTTTGGAGTCGATCTCTACTCCACAGGTATCTTGGTCACACCTGTACATCGTCATTGTACAAACAGGTCGCACTGTCTCTGAACAGCACGGATGCGGAACGGAATCGGGATGATGATCAGCGGCGTGTCTTGGCGAAAGCTCGCGATTCGTTGTCGTCCACGTCAGCTTTGGTGAGTTACATGTACAGTCATGTACAATCATGTACATGTACAGTCAACTTCGCTTAGAACGACACTCGGCGGGGCATCAGAAAAATGTCCTTATTCGCGAAGTGTCGTTATACCCGAAGTCTCATTATAATAATTATTATGTGTTACTGGTGGATGGGACTTTGCTCTGGGCATGAAAATTCTGTCGTTATTAGCGAAGTTGACTGTAGGTGACATGACAGTATCGCCTGACACAGCCTGCATGCCCTAGAGAGGACAGGACATGGCACGCACTAAAGAGAAACCAGGAGTGAGACTCAAACAGCCCAAAACCAAGCCAAACGTCAACAAGAGTCTCATCCGGCATGAGATTGAAAAATCCAAAAGGAACAAGCCGTATTTTACCATTTATGACTGTGTGTGTACTGTATAAAAGAAAGTTTCCGGGCTGTCCAAAACAATGCTGTATTCCCAAAGGTCAGAGCTACATGTACTGACGAGAAATAGAAGATGAAAGAGTTCGTTCCCTGAGTTTTATGCGTGAGGCGATCAGTAGACAAATGGCTGCATCCTAAAAGCCTTAGCGCCACGAGTGACTGGGTTGTGATCCCGTTTGAATGTGCGAAGTAAAAAATGAAATCTAGCCATCAAACCGCCACCATTCAACGCTTTTTTGGTGTGATCTGCGACTGCCTTTTGGACACAGATCCCAGGCTGTAGCTAGTAATTCCAGTTGAGGCGGTGCAATGCGTGTTCTCATTGACGTGTGCCGCAAAAATAGAATTATTGCATAGTTCCGCTTCGATAATGCTCAGGTAAAAAAGATGAAGTCCAAAAAGAAGGTCACATGAAACTCGCTGAGCTACTCACAGTTAGAGCATTCTGCCTTTCATACTTTGAGTCGGTGTAAAAACGCTTTGTTTTCATTTTAAAAGACCTCATTGTACACAAGAGGTGCACAAAAGGAAGTACAATGGGGCTGTTTCGTTGTTATTCATATACCTGCGCTTTTTTGCAATCTCCATTATGTTAATAATCTGTTGAACGGTACCTTTCGGCTATTGAATAATACAAGAAACTAACTCACCTCCTCCATGCGCCGCTCTAAAGCCGACCATTGCTACCCTCGGTAGCCATTACTCACACCAATGACTACAAACAACGAAGGGGTCACGGGTAAAACATTTCCTTCTGACAGCTGTTTCGCCTATCAAAGGCTCGTCATAGAAGGTGATAATGATATTGTAATTGACATGGCATACTGATTTTATACGGTGTAATTATTATGGGCGCAAGAAAGAAACTAGGCAAGGTGACAGCGGGTGAATTCCCCTACTTGGGACTCCCATTTCTGTCCGCCGCTACGCTTGGTTTGTCCCGACGGTCAATGTCAGCAAGCAGAATGTGTCGCTATCGAGCGCTGGCGGAACCGGTCGGTCCACACAGCGGGCGTGGTGTCACGGCCAGCGGAGGTCTGTCGCTCGAGAGAACGCCTGAAGGGACTCTGCGGGGACAGTCGTCGTGGTGCGTGCATGCCGTCCTGTGATGCATGGGCTAGAGCTGTGCTGTCGAGCTGCGACCATTCACGTGAGCATGAGGGCGTTTAGTATTCATAA